>NC_032026.1:8193017-8202380 GCF_001865875.1 Lupinus angustifolius | reverse complement strand
ACACTAACTCCATGATTGCGGATCCTCTTACAAAAGCTATCACACCCAAGGTCTTTCATGAGCCTACTGCTCACATAGGTGTTCTGCAATGTGAGGATTTTTTGGTTTAGTGGGAGTTAGAATGTGCACATATTTTATTATGTTCTATGTAATCTTAGTATTATATATGGATACTTTGTATTCAAACTTCAGTTGATTAATCATTCAGTTTGGTATTTGTCTTTATACTTTGTACAATAAGGTTTTATGTATTATTAAGGATCTCACTAAAGTTAAGTAGGACCAGTTGAAAATTGACATGTACAGATCATATTCATGTAATTTTCATGCTACACATTTCATGATGTATCTAATGTTGGTAATCATTGTTGAATTAGTCATGAATGATATGGCGAAATTCACTGTTATTCGATATGGAGACAGGACTAATGGACGAGATAATTTGGGTATGCCTGAGACATAATGGCAATATTTAAGCGCCCAATAAGGATAACACGTATGGAGAATCATATGTGTGACCAGTGGGAGATTGTTAGAATTTCTGACAATTTATGGGTCACAAATACTATAATTGTGTTATGGCCATTATTTAATTAGCCAATATATAAGTTGATCTTCAGTAATTAATTTGGTGGCTAAGGGCATATGTGTCATGAAATAATATAAGTGTAGATACCTTCAGGAAATTTCTGATTTGATGAAGGGACTGAATCAGAATTATTGCAACTTAAGCAGTAACCGCTTCGGTTACTTTTATGGGTTATGGTCCCCATTTGTAGAGCAATAGGTTTTCGTGAGTATTGGATGAGGCAATAGGTGTGTTAATAAACAAGGACTTGTCCATAAGGAGAACACACCATAAGAATTGCATAACTCAATGAAGAATCACTAGAGCATAAGACTCTCATCATCGGGAAAGAACTCTCAAGACTTTTGGCTTTCTCATTCCCCTCTAGAGAAGCATAAGGAAAACCATCAGACACTCTAACATCTGGAAGATCATCATACCCACATACCTTTAAGATTCCAAATGGCTAATCAATGTATGTTCTTCTTCTTCACCATGAAGTCAATTGGGGTTTCTTCGGTTTGGATCATAGTTGTTCCATTTGGGTTTATGTATGTGCATAAACATTGTGTTAAAGGAACAAAGTCATAATCATTAGGACTTCCACATTCAATCAAAGAATTATTCCTGGAAAATTTCCAACAATTTCATCTCATACATTCATGCTGTTCTTCGCAACTAATTTGAGTTGAGCTTGAAAAACTATTTAAGGGGGTAAAAGTCTCAACTCAAACATGAAAACTAGTATAAGAGAAGTCAAAATCCTTACTGAAGAGGAAAGTGATATACAAAACCAAAGAAAAATTAAAATAAAATGATAGTTATATTATTTTATTTATAATGAGATAACATTTTTAACTCCAAACAAAAATATAATTTTTCTCTCCAATACCAGAAAGGACCATGATTCATATAAGAGAGCCAAATTCTATCCCACTTAGACCAATATGGGTCAGTAGTAAAGGAGACAAGATGGCCTAGCACGACATTCCAATAAATTGATAGGTTGGATGCAAAAATTTTACCTTATATACTTGAGTCATTTTAGTCTAGTTTCACCGGGACTGTATCCACTCGTGAAATAATAGCTTCCTTGTTAACTTAAAAAATAATCTCACTATATGGCTTAGGCAAATCGATTTTTGGCCCAAATAAAACAAAAACATTTAAACTCAACATATCTTGAATCAAATCAACCAAACTTAGCCTATATAAAATTGATAAGTCCTACTTCAAAATTTGCCTACAAATCCACCTACACACGAGGTGTTATGTGTTATAAGGTAATATTTTGCTTATTATTAATGACTTATAAGTAACATATGTCGTTTTTTTGTAAATATGACGATTTACAGAATAATTTTGTAAAATGATATAGTATTACCTCGAATTTTCAACTCCAATTGATAGATATGGTTTTGACACTACTAAAACAACGTTTAATGCATTGGATTAAAATAAAAAAGTTATACTATCAAAATTAATTTATAAAAAATTATAATCTCCTTTTTTTCGTGAAAAATTCATAATTTATAGTCTTTAGTAAGGGTGACAACTTGATGGATTTAGATTCTAATAGATGAATAGAAAACTATCAATCCATATAAATTTATTACATATCGGATTCTAATTCATTCATTCCATCTATGTATCCATTTTAATAGATTGGATGGATGAATATCTTATCCATTTTTTTAAATCTAAACTAAACATTTGTAATAAAGCATTATTTGAGGAAAAAAAATTTAAAATTTATTATTTAATAAAAAAAATTTGAAAATCAAATCAAAAAAATGTTTTTAAAAAACACTTTTAGAAAGTGCTTTAAAAAAAGTGAAGTTGTGAAGTTTTTCCATACATTTTTTTTAAAGATCACTTTTAAGAATATAAACTGCAACACTTTATATGATAATAATAACAACAAAAGAAATATCTAAAAACTTTAATAGATTATATCTTATAATAGTTACTCACTATTTGTCCTTGGTAACTATTACTATTAATTAACCATTCTTTTGACCACTAATAATGTAACTAGGAATTTTAATAGATTATATATCGTATATGTTCTTGTGACATAAATTGTTTAATCAATTACTAAATTTTAATAAATTAATAAATTGGAATGTTCACATTAAGTTCATTAGTTCAGCAAGTGAGGAGAGTGGAGTTATTATAATTGCTATACAGAGATTATACATAGCTCAAATTTTTAACAACTAAGTTTTTATATCAAATTCTTTTCCTATTAAAGAAATGGGATATTTTCCACATGTAATTCTTATAAATACTTATACAATTTTTAATTAGGCTCCTCAAAGCAAATATACTTTTTTTTCTCTTTTTAATTTATTTAATACAACTATTTCAAAGCAAGTATCAGCTTCATTTTAAGAAAGAAAAAAATATATATGCTTTAATAAGGTAAGAGATTTAAAAATTGTCAGTTCATCATACGTCATTTAATTTTAATTATTATTGATTCTTCAAAAAAGTAATACAAATTAATAATAGATAATATATCAACTATATATAAATTTTTAACTAACAATATATACATTTTACGGTCTTTTAAAAATTGAGGACGATATTCAAAGTTTTTTTTAGTGTTTATTATCAATATTGTCTCCATCTATAGTGAGAGGACAAATTTTGTTTTTTATGAAGAAATTAAAATATATTTTATCTCTCTCTAAATAATAGATATGCATATAGCATGGATTGAAACCAATCGGAATGATAAAAAATAGCAATGTAAAAAGTTTGATTGTTTATTATGTTAATATATAATAATAGATGGACTGCTCCAAATGACTGTTAAATTAATTGTTGGAAAAATTATGACATGAGAAGAAGGAAGGAAGATATTGATGGAATTGTATACATACGTCATGTGTGTATAGGTGAAGTGGGAGTGGGTATCATATGTTCTAATTTTTTTAGGGATGATAGGTTAAAGAGAGAACGACAAGTTTAGTGAGGTTGATGGAGAAATTTTGACTAAGGAGATGTTGTAGTGTTAGAATTTTTTGAGAGGAGAATTGGCCTTTTTTCTTTGTGTTGTGTGTTTTGAATGCTCTGTAGCTATGGTATGTCACCCTCCTTTGATAACCATATGGTCTATATATATGTCACCCTCCTTCTGGTTCTCTGTTGCAAAGTATGTGTGTATGTGTTGTAATCTCTCTCTCTCTGTGTTGTAGTTTGTTTCTCTAGTTTTTCTGTGTTGTAATGTATATGTAATCTTTCTCTCCTTTGCATATTCTGATTCATGCCATTTTATACTGGTTGTGTCCCTATGTGAAAAACTTTTGGGTTGCTCATTAGAGTCAGAAACATTTTCTGACTTCAATCATTTCATCATCTCAACTGCCTCATTAAGATCATTCTTTTATGCTGATTATTGTTGTAACTGAAAGACTTTCTGGTTTGCCTCTCCTAATTATCCTCTTTTAAGATTATATTATGAAAACTCATTGCTGGTTGTAGCTGAAGCATCAATTCTATGTTTGCAACTGAAGCATCTGATTATTACTTTTTACACTTATTCTGATCATTAGTGCAATTGTAAGATACTCTTTATTCTAAACATTAGTGTGCATTTGTAACATACTTTATACACACTTTATACAATTCTGATTCTTGGTGTTTCTGATTATTTCATCATTAATGCTCATCATTGCTGATGTTTACTTGTGATAATGTGTAACTATAAGAGGAATAGTGTGTGACTCATAATTGTTTGACTTGTTCTTTTGAAACTCTTAGGTACAATCTAGTATAAATATCTTATTAATCATAACCAAAGGTCACCAAGGACTCAAAAATTACACAGTAAAGAACATAAGGTTTAATTACAAAATCAAACGTTTAGGAGTAGTATTTTGGGGCTGAAAATAGAGCAAATATAATGGTAATATGCCATAAGATTATTCCCTCATCACTTCAGTTTGGGGAGTAGCCTTGGCGCAACATTTTTGTCAACAAGACCAATAATCAAACTACTGTCCAGGGCAATGTTTGTGATCAGACTCATCTCCTTGGGTCCCTTTAGCACATGCTTGATATTCAAGTAATGGTTTTACACATTTTGGTTTGTTGTGATCAGAACATAGTAGAAATGGACATCAATAGGCTCCAATTGCATGTTGTGTAATACTGATACTTATTTGTTGTAGCATTTGCAAGGAATCTAGTGAACATATGATTGTTATAATTGGTTGGTTCATGACTTTTTTGTAATAAAAGTATTAGCAATGCACTTGCACATGCGACAAATTCCATATCTAGAATATTATGCTCTCATTTTAGCATCATGGATTTATTAATACAGAAGCATGTTTTTCCTTTTTGAATCAATGGGACTAGCCCAAGCTGTTGTTGAAATAATATTAGTAATGCAAGGTTAAGAATGTATGAAGGTTAAGGTGAAAATTTGTGTATTTTGGAAGATGATAATAAGAAAGTTGGTTTGTAATCTCAATGTAATTGGACACGATAAAATTGAGTATTCACAATAACAAAATTGGATTTTCATGTTGTTTTTTAAGAAAAAAATTTATTTTTATTTTTTTGGCTGGATTTGATATCCATCCAAATGGATATACCCGCAGATATTAATTGAATATAATGAATGAATTTAAATTCATTCATTATCAACATTATCCATTTAAATCCATTAGTTCTAATAGATGAATTTAGATAGATTTAATTTGAGTGAAATTAGATAGATTTTGGATTATGGATAATTTTGTCACCTCTAATCTTTAGTAAATAAACAACTAAATAATTCACTCTTTGGTCCTTGTTATACAATGTCTTTAACTTGGAGGTAATTAATTTTCCTTAATTTTCAAATATTACATTTCTAAAACTAATTTATAAGCACTCAACCAGCAAATGTTTATATTTTTTTTAGTTTCAATGAGATGATTAAAACTTTCTCTTCTAATTAATTCGCTATCGTTTATATTATTCATGTTGGTTATTGTAGTAGAAATCTTGCTTTCACTCCAACTTATATGTCATCAATCTCTATTTATAAGACATTTATAACTAATTCACACATATTAAAAAAACATGTGAATGTAGTAACTCTCAAATTTAGCAACAAAAAAAAACAAAGGCATATTGATGTTTTGGTCATATATCTTAATTTTCCTCTCAATTTTGCCCCTTAACCTTTTCTCAATGTGGTACATCAAGCAAATTTAATCGAGGGATTAATGTGATAACAAAAGCAAAGTTGAAGGATTAAAGTGATAAAAAACTCGAGACAACAAATTGAGTAAATAAATTAAGTTATTAGTAGATTAAAATAACAATTTTTTTAAGAATATGTCAACACTCCAAAATTATCCTCATTTATTATTATGGAAGTGTAAGATTTATTGAAATATGTGAGAAAGTAAGAAACGATAAATATAGTGAATTATAGACATATATTTTGGTAGGTAAGTGTTATACCTTATATTTAAGTACAAATGGAATATAATATTACAATTTTACCTTCTTAACTTTTATTTTTAATTTCATAAATTGATTATTTATCCTTAATGAACAAATGACAAATAAGATAAAAATTAACACACGTTCTATAGAAAATATAAAGTACTTTGTACCAAAGAAAAATCTTCTAAAATACAACTTACAAACAAGAGTAAAGAGATTAATAATTATTAGTTTGGTTAAGAAGTACCCCACATATATAATTCAACAAAGAACTCAATATTTACAATCCATCTATAGAAATAACACTGGATACTTGGACTTGCTGATATTTGTAGATAATAATTTTAATGGGTTTGGAGTTGTGCTTTTGAACTGACATCTAATTAAGATCCAAGATTTTAAGACCAATTATTAGACAAGTTTGGGTAGTGAGGTAATCAGACTAGATTCCTGGATATCTAAACCTATCATTGCTTTTTAATTATATATATAAATAGCAATATACTTATAATATAAATTAAATTAATAATTATGATACCATATTAATTTATAAATGTGATTGATGTCTTATTAAACAATAATATTATGTTATTAAGTATTAATATTATGTTGTTCATTCATACGTATGATGTAATATTATGTTGATTAAACATTTCTTACTAAATAAAATTCTCATCCTATGTTGAAGTTGTTTTTTTTATGTTTGTCACACTAAAATGAATTATGTTTAATTATCAATCCACAATAACGATTATTATAAGAGTAAATTACATAGACACTCTCGAGTTTTAGTGAAATTATACAAACTACCCCTCACTTTTTTACATCTACACAAACCTCCCCTAATTTTTATACTTTCATTACACTGACCACCTCTGCATAAGAAATAAGTGTAATCTTTTAAACAAAAAATGTGATAAATGCAATTAAGTTAAACAAAACATCATATATTGTAGAGACAAGTCCAAATAATATATGAGTCAATATTTTTTTATTATTTTTGGTTCATTACACTATATTATAAGAGTGATTTAAACAATATTTCTTTAGAAATGTTGATGCATTATGTAACAAAAAATAATAAAGATACATTGATTTGTATATTATTTGGACTTTTCTACACAATATATCATGTTTTGTTTAACTTAATTACATTTATTACATTTTTTGTTTAAAATATTACACTTATTTCTTACGCTGGGCCAGTGTAACGAAAGTATAAAAACTAGGGGAGGTTTGTGTAAGCGTAGAAAAGTGAAGGGTGCTTTGTGTAATTTAACTAAAACTGAGGAGGTGTCAATATAATTTACTCTTATTATAAACATAAATCGGTTTCAAACTTGCTAGTTAACTCCTCAATAAAGATCAACTGTCTCCAATTAAAAAAGACAACTAATTAAAAAGAATAATTTTAAAATCATAAACTAATATTTTTATATTAATTAGTGTGTTGATAGACACTTTTGTGTATGTCAACCCACTTTTCTATTGTTTGTAATGTGTATTTCAAATTAAGTTGAACATGAATTAAAAACACTCAATTAAATTGAAAGAACATTTTATAGTATTACTAAAATAATATTCTGAACATTATTGAACAATAATAATAGAAATTTTCCTATCAAAAGAATAAAAAAAATGTTACATAACCATTTGCAACTATTTACATTTGAAGCAAATATTAATTGAGTGGTTATAGTCACTTTTTAAAATCACATTAACCTTTAATTTTAAGAGAAATGTGCAACATTTGCAACAAAAGTTGAAGGTCCAAAGAGTTGAATAAACGACATATTCTTCCACATGAAAGTTAACATTTAAGTAAAAGTATTCAAATGTAAAAACAAAGTAAGTAGATACCTTATATGGAAAATTTTATAAATAAACTTTTCAATAAGTAATTAAATTAGAAAGATTAGTTTTTACAATTATGGTGCACAATACTATATAATATTTATTTATCAAACTAATTCAATGAATGATCTGTTTTTATATTGGTTATCTCCAAAGTACGCAAACACCTTATATAAATGTGAATCTACATGATTCAAGTATTCAGTTAAATATAAATGTCAACCTTCAATTATGTAATTAACTAATACAATTGATTGTGTATGGTTAAGAGAAACAACTAAAAAACATAGAAAATGAACTAATGTAAAACAAATAAACCAAGAACACCTTATGTGATTAATTTCACAACATAACATCAAATTCTCCATAACAAAAGTGAGTTGTTATTCATTTTTTATGGTGAGATTTGAAGTAGAGTTTAACTTTTTTTAGGACACATTAACTTTTTCAACTCTACATCATATTATTCAGTCTGACGTGAGAAACATCAATCTAACATTAAAATAGAATCATTCTTCTTCATTGGAGTACATATCATAATCAAAAGTTGAACTCCAAACACCAAATAAAAGTGGAAAAAAGGAAAAATAGAAAGAAAAAAAAGAAAAAAGAAGTAACTAAGGTTGGAAGATAACATATTTCACAATGCCACTTCCACTTAGTTTGCAAAGCCTTCAATTTATATATGATATCTTATTCATATGCACATTGGTAGAAGCACATCTATATAGTGTCTGATTCTTATGCACATAGGTAGAAGCACAATATAAGTGAAGGTAAGTGAAGATGAAAAAGATAGTAAGAGTATCTAGGCATGAAACTTAACCAAAAGTAAGCAAATTATACATACATGAGGTATAATACATCTGAATACAATATTTAGTGCATATATGACATTTATTAACACATCTTAAAAACCGTTTGGAAGATTGAATGAGGGAGAATTAGATGAAAGGAGTAGATGTTATAAATAATATGGAGGCTTAACTTCTGACATGTTGTCTGCAATCTATCCACATCCTCTGTAGAATGTCAAATTGTTTCCATCAATGTTTTATATGATGTAGAGTACTTACATCTAAGACTCCTATAAATTTAAATTAAGATTGTGGAAATAAGAAAAGATAGAAATTCTTAAACAAACAATCTCTAACGTGAACCTTAAAAATTGAATCACTGTGCTTGTAATCTATACTAATATATAAAGCAAATACTTAAAATAACTACCATGGAGTAATTTTTGTTGTCTATTTTACCCTTTATAATTTCTAATTTTATGTTTCTATAAACTTCTTATTCTCTTATTATAAATTCACGGTTACTTTTCTAAACTGCAGCAGTTCTTCAACCCCTCTGCCATTTTTTACTTTTTAACTACCCGCTGGGGCATGGGTTTCTCATTCACTACTTTAGCCTTTCACATTCTTCTATAATAAATTATAAAGCCAACATGACTCACTACTTCCTCCTTTCACATTCTTATTTTCTCA
>NC_032026.1:8162475-8192917 GCF_001865875.1 Lupinus angustifolius | reverse complement strand
GTATTGTATGGGTTCATAGAACAAATAATTTGACATTAATCGACATATTGTCTCAACTCATTCAAAACATATCTTTTTTAGTCTGCAATTAGAAAAAATCATTATCTGAATCATAAACATTCTCTCAATTTCTACACTTACCCAACCTATCAATAATAGGCTATGGATTTCAACAATTGATGATGGTTATATGTATTGCATTTGTTTTGTGATATGATTATCTATATTGCTTTGTGATATGGCTTAATATTTCAACCTTCAACTCATGCTAAAAGTGGTGGCCAGATCATTCCCAAAATGGTTCTCTACATTTCAACCAGCGATGATAGGTAGTTGAAAAGAAAATGTATATGCAATCAAATTTTTGGTTGATTCTAAAAATGTCCCTCATGTATTCGACTAAATGTCTCTTTCACCATGATCCTCTTCTAAAAAATGAGTTTAGCATGGTAAGTTGCAAAAAATTTCTTATTTAAAAAATACTAAAATACTATGGTCCCCCATGTATTCTTCTAAAAAATGAATGTTGGATTTCAGAATTAGTTTTATTTCTTAAAATAACATGCAATGTATGATATATAATGTTATTCTATAAGGTAAAAAATGGATTACTTATTAGTTGTTAACATTTTTATTCTTTGGACTTATCTTACATGTTTTAGTTATCAAGTTTGATTTTATTGGCAATATTTTTTACTATCATCTGCATTTTTAATACATGAATCTAAATATTTTTAATACATGTTGTAAACATGTCATATTACAAATATTTGTGGTACTTAATCCATATTATTATGTTACCATGATTTTTGCAGGTAATTTATTTTCAATGCTAAACTTTACCTGTGGTTGTGTTCACTTCAAAATATAATTAAAACATGCTTGCTTGGAGGAGGCTTATAATTATTACCAAATTATCATATTATATAGTTATGATAATCATTAGGTTTATTACATGCTTGGATTAACTTTTGGAAAAAGACAGTCAAAATGCTGCAGAGAGATAATATGTAGTCAAAAGGCTTAGTATGGTGTCTGCCAACATGCTAGGAACAAAAACGAGGAGATATGATACATACAAATTTTTTACCACATTTATGTAAGCATTTGTGGTAGAAACAAGAAGATATGATACATACAAAGAATACCCCATCATCAACAACCCTGTTCTTATTCCAAATTGTTAATATTTCTTGCTAATCAAAATACTTTACAAGTGGTTATTTATACACTCTTTAATTTAGTTATTTTTTAGTTTTCAGATAGAAATAATGTACATTATTTCTAAAAATGTATACTCAATATTAAAAAATATAAATACATATAAACAGACATATTCTGCATTAGAAAATAAGAATGCGGGTTGACAGGCACGAGAGTGCCTGTCAACACGCTAGTACTAATAGAAGAGAGACATGCATTGTATTATGTCACATTATTAATGACTGCAACATTAGATTGAGTTGATAATCATATGAATTGTCTAAATTTTGATGAAAGAATCTCGTTCAAAGTTGAAATTAAATTAGTTAATAAATATGAACATAGAGTTTAGAAGGAAAGTCATGTTTGTTTGATCGAAACATTTCATCAAACAGTTTTGCTCATAAGTATGAATGCAAAATAGATGATTGTTAAAAATTGGGGAAACAAAGAGGTACCATATTGTAAAAAGATGTATTTCCAAATCCAAGTATTTTATCATCAAGTAGAGATAAAAATTCAAATAGATCTTTATACTCTTAAGAATATGAATGAAAGTGGAAATGGAAAAGGGAATGATTTAAAGGCAATATGAACAATAAAAGTTGATTTTTTACCTATCTTTTTGCATAATCAATTTTCATCCGTGATTAACTTTAGATGGTGTTTTTGCCACAATTGACAATGCATGTGATCCATATTACAATTTGAAAGGAAATGTATTGGTGATGAAAACTTGGTTGATGTCAGGAAGAGTGTCTGAATTGCGCTGTCATGATAGAATTACATACATCCACTAGTAGAAAATTATTCCCTTAACAACAACATAGAGATGAAGCGAACCAGAGTAACCTAAGGTGCAATTAAGGGGTGAGAAGAAGAACCTAGATAAAAAATGAAATGAGAATTGAGTGTGAAATTGGATAAAAAAAGAAACAGACAGTTTGAGATTTGGGTGTGGAAGATAATGTGGAAGTTACTTGAGAGAGAGGGTCAAATTTGGAACATCACTTCATCACAATTAACAATTGTATTAGATAATTAAAATAGATTAGTTTTAATTAAAGAATGTGAAGGTTACTTTAATATAGAGTAATGGCTAAAATTGGAATAAAAAAATTATTCCATTCTTTGATAGTTAAAAGTTATTTTGCCTTTATCTATTTCTATTTGTATAGATTATTAAAATCTAATTGATTAAAAACATAAAGACATAATTTATTGGATATATTTGTGAAGTTTGGGAATACATCCTTGTTACTTGTAACTCCAACGAAACATAACCAAACTAGTCTTAATCGTTACACCAGTTTTAGGATTGAGGTCATTGAAGTGATGATGACTTAAGTTTGTTGTTTTATAAATCACCAACATCCAAAACAACCTGTCCCATTATTTTTGTATATTTTATTTCTATTAATTCTAATTAAGTAATGATTCAATTCATATAACCAACTCATAATAAAGACTTTATTGTTGTTTTATTAATTCGTATTTTGAACTTGCAATTTTCACTAAAACCAAAACCCTAGAATTTGCCACATACTTACCCATGCGGTGCACCATTTAGCACTACCCAGATCTGAATCAATCATTGCGGTAAGTTAAGGTGGTTGACATGGAGGGAAACTCGGGAGGCGGAGGAGGAGGCGCCGCAACCGGCGGTGGCGGTGGAAATGATGTTGAGCTTCTTTGCAAAACGCTTCAGGTGGAACACAAGCTTTTCTACTTCGATCTAAAGGAGAATCCTCGTGGTCGATACCTCAAGATTTCGGAGAAAACTTCCGCTACTCGCTCCACTATCATTGTTCCGTCTTCTGGAATTTCGTGGTTTCTTGATCTATTCAATTACTATGTCAATTCTGAAGATCAAGAGCTTTTTAGCAAGGAATTGCAGCTAGACACCAAGGTTTTAATAATTGCTACATCATGTTTCATAGAAAAACATTTTATTTTGTATAATTGAATTGAATATCATATATTGATTTAAGTGTGAGTGAATAAAATGTATGGTAGAGGTGTCAATTTTAGTTGTATAATGAAGTTGTATATTTCGGGAGCACATCTTTTGTCTCACTATCTGAATCATTTCATTCATCAGAAAATATAAAATTAATATATATTTTACTCTTATGACCAATGAAAACCATGGAGTGGTACGAAGTTGGAGACAGAAGACGTGACTCCGTCTATTTCCTATTTCCGGTTAATTGCTCTTTATCTCTCTCTGTTTTTTTTTCTATCCAGATTTTCTACTTCGACATTGGGGAGAATAGGAGGGGGCGTTTCTTGAAGGTAATTATGACCATTTTGATATTTCATTAATGTTTAATTCGAATTATTTCTTCTCCGTTTATTTCTTTTTCTTTCAGTTTCATTTTAATTGATTGGGCTTGCGTTGGTTAGTCTTGTTTCTGTTTTGTAATCTGAATTTTAATTTTGTTGAGTTTGGGTTGGTTAGTTCTTGTTAATCCAATGTGATGCAGAGAGTAGATAATTGAGCTAATGGTGTTTGTTTAATTTCTAGCTCAACTAGATTCTGTCTCTTAGGATTAGAAGATTTAGTACTTAGTACCAAGCTTCCTTCTCCTTTATTTTTAAAAGTTGTTATTAATTTCCAAAACTCTCTTCTTAATAGCCATAGGTTTTGTTTTGTATGCATCACATTATTTTAAGTTCTAGCTGCATTGGATAACATCTTTTACCTAATTGGATTAGTTTTCTAAACTGGGAATGATGGCAACTGGTTTTTCTCACACTTGCTTCGCTGTCACATCATGCTAATTTTCTATTCTATTCTTTCGGTGCATCATGTACTGTTTCTTTCAATATTTATGGCTGTAATGTTTTTTGGTAGAAAATGATTGATAGGAGTACATTAAATGTATCAAAATATCAATTCCTTCATGTAATCCTTTACTTCTCCTGTCTTCTTTTTTTGGAGGAGTATTTCTGTTGTTAATAAACTAGATTGGGGTGTGTTTGGACTTTGGATCTCTGCCCATTGCCCACCCTTGATGTTTTAATATGCTTTCTATGTTTGTTTAGTTTGAAATTTCGACAAGATTGTTTGACCTTTTCCCCTGTTAGTTAATATTTTATACTTTGCATGTGTCACTGTGTCAGTATTTTGCATTGATATGGTTTTATTTTTGGTATAATCAAGGGTATTCCCTTCACCCTATGGGTAAGGAACTTAGCATTGATATGGTTTACCCTATAATTGTATTTATGGAAAGCTTTTCTTTATTGTCATAGAATGAAGGTTAGAACATATAGGATCTGTTGAATTTTCGATTTGTAATTTTAGCATACATACATTTTTTTCATGAGAAATAAGGAAATTTTATCATGACAATGAAGGAGTTGGGTCATCCTGTACAGAAGAGGTAAAAATAAGAAACAGTACTTGAGGAAATTTCAAAGTGTGTGTTGTTTACAACTTGTTTATTCAAGAGAAAGAGCCTAATGCATTAATATCCTTGGGGATTTTAATGAGGATGTGTTGTAAAAATTTGAAAAGGAAAACAAAATTTTTAATCGGCTTTTGTGTGGTAACTGTTGGCATCTTGTTACACATTCCTAATATAGTTGCTTGAAATGCATGATACAACTGTAAGCTCTAGGAGTTTCATAGCTTTCTTGGTCATAATGGTGGTTACCAAGGCTATATTGTGCTTTGAAGATTTTTATTGGAACTATTTGATAGCAATGTAAACAAAATGTTTAATTTGAGTGATTGAACTATGCAAATAAAGCTTGGTTTGCAAGTGAGATTAAGAGAACACAATACAAGTGCGTTTAAGTTTTAAGTGATGCCATGGAACTATGGAAGAATAAGTCTGAAACAATCAAGGAATACTCTCCTTGCTCTGTTCTCTATATTTGGGCATCAACCTTTTATCTTGTCAGTGTAAAATGTTCTGTATTTTGTGTTTAAGTGGTATGGTATATTCTTTGTTGCCCCTAGATTATTTGACATAGGGTGACTGTTTTGACATCCCTTTGTGGGTTTTTAGTGGTGTTTCTTTGGTATATATGAAGAGGATGTCCTTATGCATTTTTTCATTCTTCTCCCTTCTCATGTTATTTCCTTTATTATAAAAATGGTGTCTTCTATGTCCCCTTTTATTCTTATTGCCCAGATTGTTGATCATATATTTGCTGCCTGTCCCCTTATAACTAGAGTGCTTTTAATGTTGGGTTATGATTGTAAACTGTGTTGAAAACCCCTGTGGTCATTATATATCGGAAGTTATAAGATGTTGGTGTTGTTTGGCGCTGTCTGTTCTTGTCTCTGTGCTATTACACGACGGAAGGACTATTTTATTTTTGGTACAACAACAATTTGCTCTGGTCCCAATGCCAAATAACAAAGATCTTTCATGAATTGTGATGTACTTGTAACTGCATATCCTTATGCATCTATTTGGGCTCATCTATTTTTTTACATTTCTGGCTTGTGAAAAAGTATTACCTGTATGTTTTTTTCCCACTATATAATTCTAATTTCTTTTGTGTAGGTGTCTGAAGCTTCTGTCAGCCGAAATCGTAGTACTATCATTGTTCCTGCAGGAAGCTCCAGGGATGAAGGGTGGGCAGCATTCAGAAACATTTTGGCAGAGATTAATGAGGCATCAAACCTTTTCATTCTACCCAATCAGGTTCCGTTCTTTTGCATGTAGACATTTCCTCCCTGCTATGGCGCTAGACTTTTCGAAGTTGTTTTGATCTGTTTTATCTGACTTGATTGTTCGAATTCTGCAACAGAAAAATTCTGAATCCCCAGAAGATCTTGTTGGACTTTCGGATGATGTTGGTGCTGGCTTCATTTCTGGCCAGCCTGCCACCTCTTCTGAGTTGAACGTGGATAGGTCTGTCGATTTGCCATCCCAAGATGAGATTGGGAACTTGGGGGTCTCAAAAGTGATCAGGGTTGATCAAAAAAGATTCTTCTTTGATCTTGGGAGCAACAATAGGGGTCATTTCTTAAGAATATCCGAGGTCTGCTGCCATTATCTTTTTGCCCTTTTCCTTTATTTTAGTACAGGAAGTGGATTTTCAGCAGCAATTTGTTATTACATTGCAGGTTGCAGGTTCTGATCGATCCTCCATCATTCTTCCGCTGTCAGGGCTAAAGCAGTTTCATGAGGTTGTTGGTCACTTTGTCGAAATCACCAAAGACCGAGTTGAGGGATTGGCAGCCGCTAATGTCCGTACAGTTGACCCCCCACAAAGATGAATGCTAACTTGGGGATTTCCATGACAATGAAGACTCCCCCTCTGCCAAGGTTTAATGAGGGACACAAATGGGTGTTTGTTTATGTCTTATTTGTACCTATTTTAATTTTTCCCTAGCCTCCTCATATTGTTCTTCCATTAATGTTTGAAATAATCCAAACTCTGGTTGGTCAACAAGACTATCTTGAATTGCTTGGCATGGTTAATATGAACAGAAAATAACGTAAGAAAATGGACCAGAGAGTTGTAATTGTTTGGAATTGGATAGTTTGGAACTCGTACTATGTTTTGTAATAATGCATGTTTAATGGATTGTTTTGCTTTCCTGCACAGATTTCATGTGGGATTGAGTAGAATGAAGCTCTTAAAATTTAGCCTAGTAAAGCAATTATGCACATATTTGACATTTTATTTTTAATTTTTCACTCTTGCAACACTCCTACTTATATAGGCTTCATGCTATGCCTCAAATCATCTTGCAATTGCATTCTTCAACCGGTTTTCCAACACAGTTGTGGAATGGAATTGTATAAGAAAATTTAGTACTTTGTTATTCCGTGTAGGACTTTCTGAAGCAACAAATCAGCACCCTCTCTTGATGAATTCGCTGACATGTTATATTATTAATTTACCATGCATTATATCTATTCTGATAAAGAAATCAACAAATTCACTTTAACTAATAGCACAAGTATTAATACAGTTACCCTTTCCTACTGATTTGTTTGAGGTCCTAGCTGAACATTCCTTAGCAATGGCTGTGCTTGAATTGTCAAGTTAGGTAGCAGCAATTGCAGCTCAAATTTGCTTCTGCAAGGAAATAGTTTAACATCAAATTAAATAGCATAACTCAATTTAAACAGTGCAGTCATTAACAATAAATCATATCCTTAGCTGCTTTATCTTTTTACATTCCAACTCTTTGCAATTGCTACACCTAAGTGACCTTCATCAGGACCTCTCTTTCGAGCTCCCCTTGGGTTAGTTAGTAGTCTATCAAACCTGGGTGGATCTACTATTTGAAATCCATCTTTGTTGCTTTTATCTCGCTTGGAAATGGTATGAATAAACTCAGTTTTAAGTATATTACAATTAATGGTGTTCTTTTGTATGGAGGTGGTAGGTGGAATTCTGATCTACCTGCTAAATTTGGGCAAGAGCTTACCTTGGATCACCTTGTATGGTACTTGAAAAGACATTTCAATGCTCAAGTCAATATGAGTGAAGATATAGAGAGAAGACATAGTGAGATTATAAGAGTATGAAAGTAGAAGGCTAAATTTCCTTTTGTATAGTTGTCCTATTTATAGAAAAGTTGAGTGAAAATTATCCAATAGTATACCATTTTAATCACGATAAGCCTTCCTGTTAGGTCTGCCCAGACTAACGTGGACTGTTTTATCCGTGTCAGCGATCCTATTGTGTCTTTGCTCTGATTGGCACAATGCTTTAACCAGGGCAGGTCATTTTATCGCCAGTCCATGTTGTGGTAACAGTATATTATGCTTGTCCTTGCCGTATAACCGAGGGTATCCTGTAATGTTCATATGACATGTTTAGTTTATTGTAGAGTATGCGTTATTCAAGCGACATGTGACTCCTGCAGCATATGTCTATAGTTTTGCAGGTGCTAACTAGGTCATGTCTTATTATTATCGTCCTTTTCCTTAGTTAGATTGATCATCCGAGTGTGATCAACAATCACATAAGCCAAATTTTATTTGCTAAGTGATGGATCGTGGTCCTGTGAATCTACCAATGTTTGACAGGTCCAAATAGTAAAATGGAATAACCAAAAAAATTAAGATGAAATAAATGTAGTAATCATTCTAGTACCTATCCTTCATTGTTCTGTCAAACATTATATTTCATCCCTCTTTCTTTTGTCAATTGTTTTTCTAAAAATATTCTTTGTTTTAGTGATTTTGGCAAATCCGAGCTATCAGAAGAAGTAACGATGATCAAAGAGTTCAATTTTTAATTATCTTTTAGTTCTAACTTGTTGTCATCATAATCTAAGCTGCCTCATCTTTATCGAACTATCTAAATTTATCAAAATCATCAAGTCACTAAATCTAAATCCCACCCATCTATCTGATTGCTTGTTCCTTTGCAGCTCTCCCCATTCCATTTGTTCTCTTGCATTATCCATCTCATTCTCCTCCATGAAAACATTTTCTGAATATAATGAGGAATTGATGATGGGTGGGATTAGAGAAAATGGCTAGAGAACAATATTTAGATAGAGTATAATATTTATGAATTGTCAAATTTTGTATATATTCAGTATATGTGTGAAGTCTTTAGAGATGTATTAGTTGTTTATAAGATAGTTAATGATAATTAAATATGAATAATGTAAAGACATTATAAAAAATATGTTAGTGTATATATCATTTTTCTCATTTTCATAAATGAGTCGCGTAAAATGGGATTATAAATATGATACCCCTATACCACAAGGTGCGCGAAAACTTATTAGAGAAAAAATATTATATTTATGTATGAGTTTTATACATTGATAATGTATCATTCATATTTAATTATTATTGACTTTTTAAAAAAATAATACAAATTAACAATATATAATATAATGATTGTGTATAAATCTTTATGGTGACAATATACATATTTCACATTCAACCTATTAATTTTAACGCCGGTCACCAAAAAAAAATGTTAGTGTATATGTACAAAACTTAGGGTATAGGTGAAATATTATTACAATCTAATTATTTGTAGATTTGAAATATAATTTCGGAAATCAAATTCAGAATTGTATTTCTGACATGAATATCTAAACGGATCTAAATCATAAAAACTTTCAAATTATCCCTAGAATAATTTTAGAAGTATTTTGCTTCTTTAACACATGAAAAAGATAGTGCATATAGCAATTTAGTATGGTGGACAAGGAACACATTTACAAAATATGTTATTTTAAACTATGTCACCCACCAATAATATTAAAAAAAAATATATATATAAATGTTTAATTATTTTTAAATTAATATGATATGTTTTCATTACTTCTTAATAAATTTTGGACATGAGATTAATATAGACAAGACAACTCTTGAAGAGCAACCAGAAGATGAGTAGCTAAAGATACTTCAGTAGTGTCCTTTGAGTACTGTTTTAATTTAAATTTATAATTAGATTTTTGTTCAATTTCCCCAGAGCAATAACTTATTTAAACCAAGACAATTTTTTGAATATCAGATCCAACACTAAAACTGAATTGGCAGATGAGAGGGTGGTAAATAGTTTTTAAAACTAACAAACTTATGTAAATTAGTGGGTTTTGGTTGAATCAAACCAAGTCATGAAAGAGAGAAAAAATGAAAATAAATGTTGAAAATTGGAGCTATATGCACGATATGATGCAGTTGATTATGTTGCATAAATAATAATTAAAGGAGACAAATAATTATATTCTCCTAATTGGAAAACCATTTCTTCATTTGGAAAATATCCACTGTTAAATATTTTTGGGTCCTGTACTTACCTCTAATGGACGAGGTTCATAGAAGAATTTCCTATTTAAAGGATGAAAATGATTTGTATTATTTACTATTTAGTAACTAATATTAAAAATAGTGATTTTATAGACAATGATATAAATTGTAAAAATCTTAATCATACATAAAAATATTAAAATTAAAATTATTAAGCTTTTCACATAAAAAATATTCATCAAGTTTAAATTATATTTTAATAAGAAAGGTTATAACGTCCTAACAAATTAACATACAAATCTTTGTAATTATAACTTATAAAGTTATAAGGGAGTGGCGTATGTTATTTCAGCTCCATGTAGTTAAAGAAATTTGTAAGTTAGTTTAGTAGGCTGATATAATATTTTATATTTTAATATAGTACTATGTATAAAATATAAGTAGTTATATAATTTCATTCTACAATTTTTGAATTCAAGCATAAACTTCCAAGTTTAACTATAATTGGATGTGAAACTAAAATTTTAAATTGTATTTTCGTTTCTGCCCTTAAACTGACTCTGAATGACTTTTTACGAGAAATCCAATATTTAATGATCTCTAACATAGGAGGTACCATAGCAAAGTTGTTTGCGATTTTCATTTCTTGGTAATTTAATTTTAGTGTAATGCTAATGAAGCTTGTTTACGGTATCACTAAATGAGTTTGACAAATTGTTAGATGAAAATGTTAACTTTTGTTTGAACTTATAATACATAAAAATTAAACTCTTAATATAACACTATGTTAAAATTATTTCTTGCAAATTACTTGGAGTTATATCCCCAAAATGCCAAAAGCTTTGGTCTTTACCATTTAATAGATTTAAATCTAAATTCTTTACGAATAATTAAGGAAATCTAGAATGTTAGACATTGTCTTCATCAGAGATTATTACTATTATATATTTTTTTGTCAATTACACACATAATAGAAGTTGTTATCCAAATCTTAATGTGCTGGCGTTATTGTACAACTAAATAAAGCTTGTTAGTTATTTTTACCGCTTCTTTCTATCATCAAATGACATGTAACATTTCACCAAAAATAAAGTAACAAATAATAGGGAAAGAAAAATGTAAACAAAGAAAGAATTGGTAATAGTCAAAAGAGTGAAAAACGAGTGGAGAAGCGACACAAAAGGGTGTGCATCAAATAAGGACCGGTTGAGAGACAAATTCGGCAAAATGAAGCATCATATGGTATAAAAAATTTGGGTCACTAGTATAAAAGGGAAGGGTTATGAGCTCATAAAAAACACAGAAGAGGAAAGTAATAAGAACCCATCTTCTTCCAATAAAGTATAAGGAAGGAGATTGGGTTGGAAGGGTTGATTTTTGGTAAAAGAAAAAAAAATTATATAAAATTTACAAAAATGACTCGTGGGGCAATTTTTGCTTTGGTGTTGTGCCTCATGGGTGCAGCAGTTATGGGTGAAGACCCTTATCTCTATTTCACATGGAATGTGACTTATGGTACCATTTCTCCATTGGGTATCGACCAACAAGGTATCCTCATCAATGGTCAATTCCCTGGCCCTGAAATCAACTCCACCAGCAACAACAATGTTGTTGTGAATGTTTTCAATAACCTTGATGAGCCACTCCTCTTCACATGGCATGGTGTCCAACAGAGGAAAAACTCATGGCAAGATGGTACCTTGGGAACTCAGTGTCCCATTGCACCTGGAACTAACTACACATATAAGTTTCAGGTAAAGGATCAGATTGGAAGCTTCTTCTATTACCCAACTGTCGGGATGCAAAGAGCAGCAGGTGGTTTTGGTGGTCTGAGGATCAATAGCAGATTGTTGATCCCCGTCCCATATGCTGATCCAGAGGATGAGTATTGGGTTCTTATTGGAGATTGGTATGGAAAGAGCCACAAGACTCTCCAGAGTACGTTGGACAGTGGTCGCAATATTGGAAGACCTGATGGTGTTCACATCAATGGTAAGAATGATGTTGTTGGAAGTGGAAAAGCCATTTATACTATGAAGCCCGGAAAGACCTACAAGTACAGAATCTGTAATGTTGGTCTCAAGGACTCACTCAACTTTAGAATCCAAGGCCACCCAATGAAGCTTGTTGAGTCAGAGGGATCTCACACTGTTCAGAACATCTACGACTCCCTTGATGTCCATGTTGGCCAGTGCTTCTCTGTTCTAGTAACTGCCGATAAAGAGCCTAAGAGTTATTACATGGTTGCCTCAACCCGTTTCACCAAGAAGGCTCTTACTGGAAAGGCCATCATTAGTTACACTAATGGGGTGGGACCTGCATCCCCTTTAATTCCTCTTGCACCAGTTGGTTGGGCTTGGTCTTTGAACCAGTTTAGGTCCTTCCGTTGGAATTTGACCGCTAGTGCAGCCAGACCTAATCCTCAAGGATCATACCATTACGGACAAATCAATATCACTCGCACTATCAAGTTTGTTAACTCTGTTAGCAATGTTAATGGCAAGCTTCGTTACGCCATCAACGGTGTTTCCCATGTTGACACTGAAACCCCACTCAAATTGGCTGAGTACTATGGCCTTAGTGACAAGGTCTTCAAATACAATATCATCGGTGATGTGCCACCAGCATCCCTTGATAACATCAAGTTGGCTACCAATGTCCTCAACACCACTTTCCGTACCTTCATTGAGATCATCTTTGAGAACCCTACCAAGACCATCCAATCTTATAATTTGGCTGGTTACTCATTCTTTGCTGTTGCGTAAGTAATCAACTCTCTTACTTTTATAACTAAAAGCAAGAAATTTATATGCCAATAATTAATTGAAATAATTCTTATTATTATTTTGGTTTGTGTAGAGTTGAGCCAGGGACGTGGTCACCAGAGAAGAGGAAGAACTACAACCTTCTTGATGCTATAAGCAGACACACTATTCAAGTCTTCCCTAAGTCATGGGCAGCAATAATGTTAACATTCGACAATGCTGGTATGTGGAATTTGAGGTCAGAGAATGCAGAGAACCGTTACTTGGGACAACAACTGTACATTAGTGTTTTATCTCCAGAACGCTCTCTCAGAGATGAGTACAACCTTCCAGAGAGACAACTTGTTTGTGGCATTGTTAAGGATTTACCCAGGCCAACACCATCCTACAGCTAAAGTGTTTTCCCCTCTTTCTGTCATAATAATTGTCATGTCACAATAAGCGTAGTTTCATCTATGTACCTTCAACCCTTTCATGAATGCAATTAATTTTTTCCTTATGTAATACCTAATGAAATTTATTTGTAAAATTCTCTTTCCCTTGATGTGGTTTTGACATGAAATGAATCATATTATTTGAATCCTATTATAATATAGTACATGATTATTTTAATTTCAAGTAATCACATAAATCAAATATATCACTCAAGCTTTCTGTTAAACCTTTAATCACTAGCAATATGCCAAATGCAACTTATCGGAAAAGAGATATTATAAAATAAACATTTTTTTTGAATAAAAAGAAAACCTATTATCACTAACAACATAAAAAAATCTAAACAGAAGGTAGACCTAGTTTTCCCTACCACATTCAGAAACTCTAAGTTGTCAGAAAAACAACAATAACAATCACTTATGGTAAAATATATTTTTAATAAAAAGAATCACTTATAACAAAATGTCTCAACGGTTATGTAGTTCCATTCACATTGAATTGATAATCGACTACTGAGGTGATTACACTTATATACTTATATATAAGGTAATTGTTTACCTAACCTGATATCAAATGTAAATATACATGATGAAACTAAACTGAAATGAAGCTAGCTAGCTAAACTAGCATCATAACTAAAAAATGTCTAATATAACAAATAACTTATAATAAATTGTTTTATGTTTAAATAAAAAAATTAATAATTAAAATTTCAAAATAATCAATTTTATCATTATAATTGAAATATATTCCTAGCAGCTTCTAATTAACACGAATAGATATTCAAGTAAAATTTGATTATTTTTTTATTTAAACATATAATGTCTATTTTATACCAAAATATATAAAAGTTAATCAATATTTTATACATATATTAAAAATCACTTAATTTTTTAGTCTTAAATAAGGAATATAAAGGGCCTTTACATAAGAGATTAAACTAGAAGAAATAGGGCAACATTAAAAAAATATATATATACAAGCTCAAATTAAGTAAATAATTTGGGTAATAAACTAGGAAATAGGACTAATGATTGTATGATTTGTACTTGTTCAACTTAACAACTTATAAGGCTTGTACTTGTTCAACTTAGCAATTTGTAATGTTTGTACTTGTAAGATTTGTACTTGTTCATTCTAGTTAAAGCTTGTAAAGACTTGTAACTTTTTTTGGTTAAAGTTTATAAGACGTGTAGTAGCTACTTGTGATTAATGAAATTGCATTTCTTCTATATTTGCTGAAGATTTATTGTTTGGCATCTAGCTTGATTATAGTTTTTATTTCGAGGTTTTGAGTGACGAGAACTAGTCCCTACAGAGGGTTGATCTGCGAGATAAGATCTAACCAATATTGGTGTGTCATACTCGGCAAGATTAGTCTCGGCTATGTATGACTCGTCATAATTTGCAATTTAAGACCTAGCCACATTGGCATATCATACCCGACAAGATTATATCCAGCTATGAATGACTAGTCATAATTTGCAAGATAAGACCTAGCCACATTGACATGTCATACCGACAAGATTAGACCTAACTAAGTGAATTACTCGTCATAATCTGCATGCAAGATAAGACCAAACCATATTGGTGTGTCATACTTAGCAAGATTTAACCCAACTATGTATGACTTGTCATAATCGTTGGTAAGGGTGAGCATGGACTGTATAAGGTTTGTTCCTTACTCGATCCAAAATATTGGTAGAGTCATTTTCTCGAACCCGACCCTAGACCCAATTAAATATAATGCATACCACTTTTTGATAAAGTTTTCTCAATAGTTTACTTATTATTATGAATATGTAATGATATATATATATATATATATATATATATATATATATATTGTTAACCATGTATATATGATAAAATAATTAGAGAACCAATGATACTTTTGACAAAAGAGATATCATTATTCTATACACAATTGAATAAACATACATACAAACATGATAAGTAAATGATTGTTGACTAGGTCGGATGAGGTCATGCTTGTCCCCTATCCAACCTTAAATATTGTACAGGTCTAAATTTTGAACTCAAAACTGACCATAGACCCGATGAGATCAACCCTATTTGGGATCGATCATGATCGGGTCAAACAAGGTGAGCGGATAAGGCCGGGTCCTGCTCACCCCTAATCGTTGGCTTGAAATGGAAGTCCATGTTGCAACATTTTGTGAGGCAGACAAGGATTCGTGCTTCGATGTTGGATGCTTCTAGGCTCTAGCTTATTCTAAAATGACTTATCGGCCAAGGGGAGCATGTCTTGCAGGTCCCATGTCAGATGGATCTTGCAGGTCCGTACTCTATAGATAATTAATTTATACTTGTGTTAATATGTGTCATCGTATCATAGGTATATTTTGTTCTCTGTCGAAAGGCGTAGTAGAGCACATATAGCATGTGGCTTGTGACATAGGTCTATGTTGTTTAGATGACATATCAATCCTATGTCGGAGGTGCAGCAAAGGGGTGTGAGATGTGGTCCTTCTACTCTCTTGTCGTTTCCGATCAACGACTATGTTCTTTATGGATTGTTCAGTTGTCCGATTGAGACCCAAGAGTGTTTGAACAATTGAACTATGCTTGTCTCGTCCGATTCCCTATTGGCATTTGTTACCCTTTTTCAATCACGACGTGGACTTTAGTACCAAGATAGAACAACTACGGTACAAGTAGACTTGCTGTGCAAGTGACATGTAGAGTCAATATTTCCTTTTAAAATAATTCCCAAAGTTTACTATTTTTAACCTATATAATAACAATATCTTACTTTTTCTTCAAATTTCACTACGTGCATGTTTTACAAGTTATGATTTTCAAAAAAATAGGCTTACACAACATGCATGTTATAAATTTAAATGGATAGATTTATTAATATTCAACCTTTTGAAAATTTACCTGAAAATTTATAAACTTTTAGACGCTTAGGTTATACTTAAATTGCATACATTGGTTATCATGTAAATAAATAATTTAGGGATAGTATATTCATTTTACCAATTGTAAGAGGCTAAAAATATTCAGATTCAGGCTAAACACATGTTATATTTGCATATCTCTAATAAATACGTTTACCGAAATTATAATTTTTTGTTTGGCTTAAATTTTATGCTTATTAGTTATATGTTTTACATGCTTTCTTTATGGGAAAAAACAAGTATGTTGAAAATAATATAAATGTTTTTGTACTAAGAATACCTTAATCCATTGTGCACCAAACAACAGTAGCTTTATCTGAACTAGTAGAAAATTAAGCAGCACCATTCTCAATGGCTTTGTGAAGAGAGTATTAGTATGTAAAACAATACTCGAATCTATCGTTGGGTCCATTATCTAAGAATTAAAGAGTAGATGAGACTCGAACCCACACCTTCATTTTCCACACATATAATATTTCCTATGCAGAAGAAAGTCATGCTTGCTATAAAATGCAGATTAGAAGAAAATAAAATTTGCCACTGAAAGTGCAGTGGGCAAGATGCATGGAAGAAAATCAACAGCAAAGAGTGTTGCAAATAAATCAAAATCATCTCCATGAACGAACTCTCCTATTGAAGATCTGTAACCAAGAAATTAAATATCCAGTTTGATATTATATAAAACATCATAGTTTATTACAATACAACTCTGCTAATCATTATTGTCTATAACGTAATTAATATCCAGCGATTCAATCAAATTGCCTATATGTCTTTCCATGAACTATTCCAAATAAAGGTTGCCACTTATATACTCTTGAAGAAGCTATCCTAATTGCGTAATTGAGGACTACAGTAATAATTCTATATAAAGGTACAATATAATTCTTCATTAAGAAGCTTTATTTTACAATGATTTTAAGTCGCTTTTGCATGTTATCGATCATGTGCAATGTAATTCTCCATCTATCTCTATATATTTTCTATGTCGGATTTTTTGTATATTTTAATTTGTTAATCCTTATTAGGGACTGTTTTGATGTCATTTCTAATTTTTAAGTTGTAGTTTAGAATTTTACTTGTAGGAGATGAATTTGGTTGAGATGGAAATTTACAAGACCAAAATAAAAGGAATTCGAAGTGAATGGGCTTACTTTTTCAGTTTAGCGAATTGAATTAGAGGGTAACAAAGATGAGATGTTAATTGGAATATAAGAGAGAATGAAGGCAATTCCACACATCTCCGAAATCTGAGAGGGTTTTGACTTGAGTCGCAAAGTCCAAACAAAAACACGGGCTAGTCGTATTCAATTTACTTATTAATTTAATGAATGTTATGATTTGTTTGAACAACTTCGGCTTCCGTAGCATAGTGGTATTGCGTTCGCTTCGTAAGCGAAAGGTCGCGAGTTCGATCCTCGCCGGGAGCTCTAATTTTTATTTCTAACGGAGAAGAAATCCATTTTGAAACTTAGGAATGATGAAATTTCCTTAGTTTTTTTGCACGTGGAAATATCAAATTAAAGCTATCATGGCAGAAGATTTATATTTATCCCTTATATTAATATATTAATTAATCGATATTAATTGATATCTTCCCCTCTAGATGTTGAATTAATGTAGTCTAATAATGCTTTCGTTCTTTATCTTTATTAACAAAATTAATTTGGTTGCTAATTTAATAAATGATTCATTTTTATTTCGTTAACTTTAAAATTGTTTCAATCTCACCCTCTTTGTTAATGAAAATGGATTTACACTAGCAATTTTTGGAATATTTCTCTTCCCTCACTGAAATCTGGATTTTACTGTCCACAAATATTTATCTTACTTTTCTTCTTCATTTTCTTTATTTTGCCTCAGGCCATCCTTCTTCCTTTCAATTTCAGAGGTGAAAACATGGTAGAATGGGAATTTAGTGTTATTTTAAATCAAGGATGCCATAAAAAAGGGATTATGGAAAGAGGAAGGGATAAGGGGAGAATAGTAGATGAATAGGACATTGTTGTTCTAAACCATATCTCAAATCATATCTCACACTAATGAAAATATATTATATTATTAGGAAAAAAAAATTAAACACTCGTTATTTATTTTACGATAGAATGAAAGCAATTCCACCATATCAATATTTTATCGATTATTATTTTTTCATAAATACGTTTTTACAAAATTTTTTATAATTAACCATGTAGATTCATTATCCACAACAAAGATCCGTGACATGAAATGTTTTCACAATATTGAATGTCATGTTTTTTTCCTTAACAAATTTACAATCAAGAGCTTAGTATCAAATACATTCTTTATTAATTAGATACTCGTCTATGAAAGATAATTATCCATAAGATACTATAGATTTATGCATTGTTCCATTTCATTTAGTATCAGGTATAACCAAACCTGCTTTTTACCTATTTCTAAAGGTTTATTCGGGGTCAACCATTCTCGAGAGTTCAATCAAGAAAATGAAACTCTTAGCTTAAAATTAATGTATTTATTAATTATTTTTTATTTTGAGATGATATCCTTTATATTTAACAAAACTAAACTCTGCGCTTGCCACTATAACTATTTTAAATTATTTAGATCGCACATATATGACATTATCTACATTCTTTCTTAATTTATCTAAATACCTAAATGAAGATCTTATCATGAATTAATAGTGATAGTCATTACAATGTCACATACATGGTAGTGATATATTTTCACTTAAACTAGTGATCTATACGAACCATCAATATAATTGCTTTTAAATTATATAGACCGTACTCTCATATCAACATTGAACACATAAAACTATAAGCAATCCTTCCTTAATTTATCTGATTTACTAGCATCTAAAATCAGATCATAATCATAATGTAAATAATCTGGCATGAGAATAAAAAATAGAAAACTTTGGGTCACTTTGGGCTTGTACTACCCAGTCCACATGCCACAACCACGAGTCAATAATACACCGTGTTAACAAAACCCATAAACAAAAAAGCAAAAAAAAAAAAAAAACAGATCTTATATAAATTTATTATCTATTTATTTATTTAAGCCCTTGTTGTAGTTTGAGAGAGATCTCACTTTACTCACACCGCCTCCACTCCGAAGTTCCCAACTTTTTCTTCCCCCAATCTCTCACCTAGGTTCTGATCTCTTCCTCGGAGGTAACATGTTCTGTTTTCTCTTTTGGAATCCTATGATTATGTTAAGATTCACTTTCATGTCATTTGTTATCTGTTTTTGTTTTTCTTTTGTCTGATCCATTTTTTTTAATTTTCCTGTTGATCTTTTTTCCTCTTATTTTTATCCATTATAAATATTTGAGAATTTGTGAAAAGGGTTTTGTTTTGATTGTGGTAGGGTTTTGGAATTTAAAGATTGACTTTTTTTTTGCTCAAAAAATAAAATAAAAATCACAGCTTTATCTATTTTATTTTGATTATTTTGGTAATTGTTTTTGTATTTAGTTTATGCCGTAGGCACACATTTTTCATGTTCAAATGCGTTCTGAATCATGGGTAGACTAGTTCATATTCATCTATAGTTGAAAGTTTGATACTAAGTCATATTAGTAGCGTCTATATGTTATTTGCCTAAATTCAAGCCTTTTGTTTTATCAACGAATGGCTAAGGCCAATTGGATTTTTTTTGGTGTATGGTTCGAATTTGTATACTATTGCATCTAATTGGGTTTAACTGCATGTGTTTATTCACTTATTATTTTGTGAATTAGTTTCCTCTTGGAAGGGTCATGGGAAATATTTGATTTATGATTGTGGATTGTGTTTTTAGGAGAATTGTAATGACATGTTCAAGATTTTGTTTGTGTTCATGATTTTATTGTATAAATGTTTGGTCACGATTCATGAGATAAATGCATCAAATGTATATGTTATATGAAATATATTTATTATATATATATTCAAAATTCTATAATAAGAATGGTTGTTTTAGTTTGTTAGGAATTAAGGTTTGTTTGACTTTGAGCGCACAATAACCGTTAAAAGGATTCTTTTTGTTATATAATAACTAATAAGGATTGTTTGTCATTATGTGCCATTATTAGACTAACTTTTTTGTGCGCGTGTGCACGCGCCCTTTGTTTTGTTACAGGGATGGCGGTATCTGATGGGTCCCCTACCCCACAGATGGTTGGCAATGCTTTTGTGGAGCAGTATTACTCTATTCTGCATCAAAATCCAGATCAGGTTCACAGATTTTACCAGGAATCTAGTGTCCTAAGCCGGCCTGAAGAAGATGGTACCGTGACAACTGTGACTACTATTGTTGTAAGTACCAATCCAGTTGTTGTTTGTCAACGTAGCCTGTTAATGAATGCAAATAAAAATAAAGATAATAGCAACTTATGTCCACAGATTGGGTAACGAATGCAGTGCGAGATCTCGTTACTGAGTTTTTCTTCTGTTGGGTATTTTTTGCGCATGTGTGTTTATGTTTGACTATGATGTATTGCAAAAATGATTCTACATACATCTATTGACTTCAATAATCGATCTTTATTTTGGTGCAGGACATCAATAAAAAGATACTCTCCCAGGATTATACAAGCTTTAGAGTAGAGATTCTGAGTGCTGATGCTCAGCCTTCATATAAGGATGGAGTAGTGGTTCTAGTTACTGGCAGCTTAACTGGAAGTGACAATCTGAAAAGGAAGTTTACTCAGTCATTTTTCCTGGCTCCACAGGACAAAGGCTACTTTGTCTTGAATGATCTTTTTAGATACATCGACGAGTATAAGTCAGTTGATATCGAGGCTGTGCCAGAAATTGATGCTGAAGAAATTGCTCCAGCAGATGCTTTTATTCCGGAGTCTGGTAATTAATTTTTGTACATGTTCTGGTTTTAAATATTTTTTTATAACCTTTTGCTTTAATTGTTAGGAAGTATGAGTTTTAATATTTTGCTTGTGATTGTGAATGTAGAGCCCATTCAAGTTCCTGAGAACATTCCACTTGCTCCTACTCAAACTGCTGTCCTGGACACTGACACTATTGTCAGCAAAGAAGTGAGTGAACCAATAGAGAATGGAAAATTACCAGTTGCTGAAACCGTGGTTCCTGTTAATCTTGTGAAAGAGCCAAGTCATCAGGAGCATCTCCCAATCACGGAGAAAGCTGCTTCTCCTACACAGGAGGACCTTCCAAAGAAATCTTTTGCATCCATTGTAAGTTTTATTCGTTTGTTTATATGTTCATTTTTATTCTTGTGGTGTTGTATCTTATGCAGTTTTTCTCTTTCTTTATTTCAGGTGAATGCACTGAAAGAGAATGCTGCTCCCTTCCATGTGAGGGTTTCCCCAGTGAAACCTGTAGAACGACCACGCATATCTAGCGTGCCTGCACCTGCAGCACCAGTGCCTAGAACTGAAATTGCATTGGAAAAGAATAATGAGAGTTCAGGTGATTTTAACTCTTCCATGGATAACGTGGTTGAAGATTTAGAAGTATATTTCATCCCAAATTTGTCTGATTTGAATGAAGATGTTGTTTTGTAACTCATGTGGTTTTCCTTCTACAGGTAAGGCTCATGCAATATTTGTTGCAAATTTGCCTATGAATGCAACCGTGGAACAACTGGAACAGGCTTTCTTGAAATTTGGGCCCATTAAACCTGATGGTGTTCAAGTTAGAAGTAACAAGGTTAGTAATAGTATGTTATAATATTCGTTTTTTAAGATGTAGCTGCACTTGAACCTCTACAAGTATTCATGCATTATTTTGTTCTCTTTCCAGCAACAGGGATCTTGTTTTGGCTTTGTGGAATTTGAGTCCGCTACTTCGATGCAAAGTGCACTTGAGGTAAGCTCATTGTTTTGGATAGTTATCATATTTGATTTTCAGATTATGATTGTTAAGGATAAGCCTTGGTATTAGTAAATGTTTTTGAGCTACTAAATTAAAGAACTATTAGGATTGGAGGTTGTGGAATCGGCAACTATGCAGCTGCAGCGTCGTTCATCATTATTCATTGGGTGTATTTAGTGTGTTTTCTTTGTTTGAGATACACATGATACACTCATTGTAGTATTGTGAATTTCTAGAGTATAGAATTTCCATTGGTAGTTAAATATCCAAAAATCGAAGAGGGGGACCATTTTGCTCTTTTCCTTTTGATTGTCCAAGAATATGGTGGCATCTAACCTCTATATGTACTATTTTCAGGCCTCTCCCCCTGTTGTGTTGGACAACCGTAAGCTTTCAGTCGAAGAAAGGCGAGGTAAGAGAACATTTCAAATTATGAGGTTTTTTTATTATATCCCATGACTTCTTACATCTTTGACCAATTTATTCTCTAAACAAAGAAATGGCGACACACTGCACAACACTCCCACTTAGTGGTGTCCGAGAAGGGTTAGAATGCAGCCTCGGGAGACTATTTCCACGATTTGAACTTGTGACCTCATGGTCATTAAGCAGCAACCTTACTGTTGTGTCAGACTTGCCCTCTAATTTATTCTCTGACTATGATGTATAATGTTTTATTGCTTATCTATTTTCTCTAAAATAAATTATGTGCTTTTAGGTTCCATGTTTTTTTGCCGAAATACCCACTCATATCTTCTGTTATGTAAATCTTTTGCATTTACAGTAATATCACTCAATATCTCATGTAGTTTTCCTTTGATGTCGCAGCTAATAATGACAGGGCTAGATTTTCATCAGGACGGGGTGGATACCGAAACGATAACTTCAGAGGCCGTGGAAACTTCGGTGGCGGCCGTGGATTCTCTGGTAGAAATGATTTTGAGAAGCGTGGTGAGTTCTCTGGCAGAGCACGGGGCGGTAACAATAACGGCGGTGGACGTAGCAATGGAGAATCTGCACCAAGGGGAGGTTTTCAGAATGGAGGAGGAAAGGCCCCTCGTCAACCAATGAAAGTTTAATAAAGTGCTTTCTTTTTATTGGTAATTGAGTGAACAACAGGATTTTACTATATAACTAGCGGCATCTATAGTTTTTGGTTTGCATTTGGATTTAGAGTTTTTTTCTTCTTTGTAGTTGTCATTATTATGATTATTTGGCGTCAGAGTACTTTGGTTAAACTTAAACCAAGTGACTCCCAATACCTGATTTCCTTATCTATCTTTTTTAATTTCCTTTTTGTCTTCCAATTTTGTTTCATTTTGTACCTGACTTTGTGGAATAATTATTTTGAATCCTGCAACAATCTATGCCATTATGTTTCTTGCCCTACAAAAATTTATTTTTTGTTTGTGTTTTGTTTGCAAAACTTTGTTTGAAGTGAGTTTTTACAAGAATGTATTACCTTTTCATTAAATCTGAGGTTCATTTTGAAGGTAACTTGTTCATTGAGAAGTTTTTTATGTTTTCTGCGTGCTATTAAAGGTATCTCTTCACCTTGTTTTGAGTAAGGATTAATTTCTTTTGGGTTGCATGTCTATTTCTTCCAACATATATCGTTCTCAGAAATTGAACGATTGACCTTTTGGATGAGGGAATATCTTTGGTGGTAAAAAAAAGAACGGTAAAAAAACTTCTCAATGATATTTTAATGTGGAATGTGTTTACATTATCTTGTCCACATGGATTTAAAAGTGTCGTGCTTGTCACTTTAAGTTCTACTGCTCTTTTGATATTACATGGTATTTTTATTTTGCAAAACTGAAATTTTGTTTGCTTAAATTATTTTATTTTTCAATTTGTTCCCTCAATTTTATCTTGTGTATTTTTTGGCTTTTCTTTTTAGAACTTTTTTTTTAATGTGCTCCATTACATGTAGCTTGTAATGTAATTAGGCTGATGTGAATTTATGAATTAATAATGACGTAAATAAGTCTTTGAAGGATAAATAAGTGTTTAATCCAAAAAAAATCACTAGAACCACATGGAAATGAAAGATAAAAGGAAAAACATGGATTTTTTTTGCTTGTTTTTTATATAACTTGGTATGTAGGTGTTCAAACTAAAATAGGTAGAGGCAGAAGATAAATGAAGAGAAAGAATGAGTATTTAAGAACATATGGATATGGAGATCATTTGGTTCAACTTGATGTCCTCAATACTCTCCTATCCAACAATATAGTGCTATTTCATATATTAATTTTAGCTCATTATGCTACTGAAAAATACCTATTCATATTAATTTTAGCTCATTATGCTACTAAAAAATACCTATTCATGTGTAACATTTCCTTTCCATTAGGACATTATATTATTGGGTGGAACATAGTTGGATACAATAACTTGCACATGTGATATCCATCCCTTTAAGAATGTAATTTTTGGGAACAACAAAAGGTTGATGTATCACATATCATAAATTATTGTATTATGTTATATTAGTAATTCAAGCATGCTTTAAGAAGATTTTTTTTATCATTTTTTACATGAAGGAGAATTTTTATAATCATTAATTTTAAGGTTTTTAAACCGATGAATAATTCAAGTACCTCAAAATGGATTAGTTCCTTACATGTGGAGATACATTTATTAGTACAAAAAAATGTTGCTTCTAAAATATCCACATTGATTCAATTATCTAGTTCACTAATCAAACCTACTATTCAATCAATGTTTCATAAATTGGTTTGAAGTTCAATCATCTTAAATTTTTTGGAAGAAAAATAAATAAAAAGTAGACTTTTGATTATGAACACCTCCCTTATGCTCCGTCTAGTGCCAACCTAACAATTGTAGAACTAAGATTTAACACGAGTTTTAGACTCATTTAAAGGTAAGCTAATGTTATTAGCACTCTAAATTGTTTATACATTATTTTATTAATTGAATATTATTTTATGTTTTATATTCTTTTTTATATTAATGCTGATTAATGAGAATTGTGAATTGAGAATCAACAGTAACATCACTCCATTAAACATACAACAAAGATAGAATAATAATTTACTTTTAGTATAATACTCAAAATTAAAGTTTAGGCCATATGCCTTTGTCCAAACAATATTCTCCCCTAATATAATTATGGTGTATTCTATATGAGAAAAAGATGTGTGTATTGACAGTGTACAAGATTTATACATTGTCATTGAGTTATACATCATTGATATTTAATTATTGTTGACTTTTCAAAAAAAGTAATCCAAATGAATGGTGGATAATAGTGTGCATGTATATAAACTTTACATTGTCAGTGTACAGATTTTACACTCAATCTATATTTAATACTAATTATCATGCATGTAAGCTACATTAAAGTTGTGCATGCTTTCGCCTAAACTATAATATATAATAATTTCTCTTATGCAAAGACATTTACGACCATCACATTTACCTTTACTGAAAAGAAAATCTCATCTCCCAAACCCTTTCCTTCATCAAAACCATCCAAATCATAACTGATAAAATTCTATTTTTATGGCTCGTTTGGTATTATTTGTACTTTTCTTGGCTCTCAGCATTGGCCATTCAAGTAAGCACTTGATTATGTGTGTTTTTCTATCTTTAACTTTGGGTTAAAAATATGTTTTTTTATTCCAATTATGATATCATATCATTTAATATTTTCTCCATTCTAATCATTATTTTTTTTATCCCTTTCGTAATTTGTCCATTAGGTGCCATTTATTGTTTAAGCAAAGATGGCGTGGATGATGATGAGCTTCAAAAAGCATTAGACTATGCTTGTGGGTTTGGAGCAGATTGTGGTCCAATTCAACCAAATGAGCCTTGTTATGAACCCAATACTGTGAAGGAACACTGCAACTATGCCTTTAATAGCTATTACCTGAATATGCAAAGTGTTGGAGGGACATGTGACTTTGCTGGCTCTGCCACAACCACTCTAACCCCACTTTGTAAGCATACAACCTACATATACTATCTATCCTAGACCATGTCTCGTATGATATCTCATGTCAATAAAAATAAAACAAAAATAATAATAATAAAAATTTAAACTTTTTAATTGACATAATATACTTTAAATAACATAGAACAATGTGCAAAATGAGATTTGAGACAATATTTATTCATGAATATAATGTGTAACTCTAAACTAAAGCCCAGTCACCACAAATTAATGGCACATATCGTGGAATTCTAATTTTAGTATAATATTTATACTAAAAATTTATATACAGTTAATATATTATTCATTATTTATTTGTGTTACAGAATCAATATAAAAAAATATGAATAGTTAATAATAAAGTGACAGTATATTAAACTCATTTACATTACATTCATTTTTTTTTTATCATAATTTTGATATGTAAGCATCTTCTTTATTAACAGCTAATATCCTTCAGGATGTGTTTACCCCACAAGTTCTAGGTACGTATGTTCTTAATTATGGACCTTATGTACCCACCTCCCAAAATCAAACAATTAGAATTAGAATGTCCCATAAGAATAAAAGTGGTATTAGCTATGCATGTGTATCGTCATTGTTATAAGAAAACTTCACAACAACTTCACATATTTTATATTCATTCTAGATCTAGCTCACATATAGTAAGTATGTAATAATATATTAAATAAATTATTGATGTGCCTTGTATTATTTTAATGTCTATTGTAGGCAAATACTTTATTGGAAAAAAATGTACACAATTTATAAATTTTATACATTATCACTGTATCATCTATAATTCACGTTATCATTTATATTAAAAAATAGTACAAATGAATAGTGAATGTATATAAATTTTTACACTGATAATACATAGATAATATACTTATATTTTATTTTATCTTGATTGTCTTGCAGTGATTCAGGAGTAGGAACTACACCACCACCATTCGATATACCAACACCTCCATCAACCGATACAAATCCTGGACCAATTTTTGGAACAAGTCCTCCTAAAGTTCGAAATGGCAGTTCCAACATTAAAAGCACCAATGCGATGTTATCAATGTTTCTTGTTCTTGTCATCTCATGGTTAACCTTGAGGGCCTAAATAGTGCCACAGTTTGACTAGGAATCAATGAGCAACTCAAGCAAAGCTTTTATTATGGGTTATTTATCATTCTGAATAAAGGAGGTGAAAATAGATCGTGATAATTTTTATTTTAGTTTTTTCACCGTTTGTATATCTTAAGTATTCAAAGTTTTAACTTTAAAATATTTCAATGAAGTTGGTTTCATATTGAATTTTTACCTATGGGTATTGATGTTGATTTTGACCTATTAAATTTTACTATAACATCTAGACTTCACATTCACATTTTGTTGGAACCTTGGAGAGAAAAGAGTTTAAAAGAAGAAGGAAGAGAAATATATATCAGAACCTTGTCTTATTCTTGTTGTTATTTAGCAAATATACATTTATGCCTTTTATAGAAAGAAATGTTAACTACTAACTAATTTAACAAACTAAAACTACTATCTATAGCTAGTTACAACAGCTTTTCCTAACTACAAACTAATCTCTTTAATACTTAGATTAGGCATCAAACTCAACACATTTAACATACGACTTGTTTGGTATGGAAGACTTTATAAATTTTTCTATTTTATTAATGATATCATATTTATTCTCATTAACCATTACAAAAAATGAACTTATAAACAAATTCACAAATATACATTTATACTAAAATAATGTTGAAAATCTCCTAATTAATTTAAAATTTAAAAGCAAGTTGTCAATTAACACAGTGAAATTCAAATGGAAGAATAATAGTAAAATTCAATTTTTCGCAATCCTATTTCACATAGCCACTAATGGTGATATCCCATATGTAATAAAAATATATGTGAAAATGGTGATATTTCATATATTTCTATTCCAAAAATTGTTCTATTCTACTTTTAATTACATGCTCACTATTTAAAACTTGAAATTATCACATACTATTTATTACCATAGATATAAGTTTTGACACAAATTTACTAAAAAATTGCTATAAACATCAATTCTGAATAAATGAAAATATAGATTAAAACATAAGACATCATAATAAATATGTCAACAAAATTATAAATATATTAATATTATAAACTTATATTATAAAAGGCACAAAAAAACTAAAACTCAAACATTGTATTGATTAAAAACTAGCTCTATATAAAAGTGATTGTATGTTGATTTTGATATATTGTATTTTATTTTGACATCTAGACTTCTCATTTGACATTTGACTTCTTTGATATCGATGACTTTACTAATGACTTTTATAGTTTTTTTGTTGTTTTCAATAACATTTTTTTTAAATAAGAAACTTTAAAATTTTGACCATCTATTGAATTGAAATTATATTTTTCAAACATCAGATCAATTTTTTACTCTTCTTAAAAAGCTATTTTCATTATTTTAAACGATTTTGTGAAATATATTAATATTTATATTATTTATTCATTTAATATCTCTAGTAGCAAAAAAAAAAAAAAGTTAGCACCCCAAAAATATATATTTCAGGTTGCAATATGAATATGTAGTAACTATTTGACTTTGGTATGATAAATTTGCCACCTAGGAGTGTAGAAGAAATAAACATTTTGGAGAGTATCAATTCAAAATAAATAAATAAAGATAAGAGATGTTATTTTGGTAAATGTAAAATGTTTTTTAATCTATTTTTCAGGATATATGTTAAAAATCTCATCAAAAGAAAATTTCATTTAAAATGATATATCTATCATTCTTCGAAAGGTGAAATGCTTAATTTTCTATAAGGACACGCTTTTCATTAAATCCAAACATGTGTATTAAGAGATACACTAGAATAACGAATGTAAAGTTGTAAATCATTCATTGCTTATTTGACCACTTTGTTTAAAATATACAAAACACTATGAATAAAAAAATTCAAATGTGTTATGAGAGCACAAGTGACCATTGTGAACATTTTCCAGGCCGAAACAATTACAGAAAACTTGCACCTTTATGCATCATTACCGCGTCCAGACTCAGAGGTTATCAGTGCTGCAGATATTTAAAATCAAAATGTCAACGAAGTGCTGTTTGCATGGAAAATAACATTTTTTGGATGGCAAATCTAAGAGACAGTATATACAACAACTAAAGGTCACGGATATGAATTGGATAATGTTATAATGATCTATCTTAAATTATATTTAATAAAAAAATATTGAGCTCTAATTCTTAAATGTGATACTCTTAAAGCTACTTAAATGTATAATTTCGTTATGAGTGGTTTGGAAAGTGGCATGTTTAAGTAGTAATCAAGTATATTGTTAACAGTGCACTAGTTTAACAGTAGCAGATGGGAATTATAAAATTATATGTTTTTAATTTATTTAATGTTAAACAAATAAAATCTGCACCCTTGAATTATTTTGTCAAATTTTGGGCCCAATATTGAAAAGTATCATAGTGAACATAAAAATGTTATCGTATGTACCAAACTAGTTAAATTTCACTAAATAACATAAAATAGATGGTAACTTTCAATTGAATTATTTTGTTTTTTTATGATTTTTCTTTTTAAATAGATGGTAACTTTCAATTGGATTGGGACATCATGAAACATAAAAAAGTGGAACAGAGGTCATCCTCATTTTATATTATGCCCTAGAAAATCAGTACCCTTCATTTTATTTAGATTCTCACTATTTTATGAGCATACAAAAAGCATACACTATAGAAAATCATGCAAATGTAGCTAAAAATCATCATACACATACCTCAGGTTCAGCAGGTTTGGCTTCTTCTGTTTTGAGTTCTTCAGCTGCATAAGAGCGTTTAACTTTTGTTAGCCCAACTTTAAGCAAATCTGAGTGCATCATATTTATTATAAGCTCGACAACAAGAAGCTTGATTATGCAAGCAACTAGTAGCTCAGGAACTTGGGCCACTTCTATCAGTTTTAGACATCTTTCTTCAGCTAAAAACAATGTTGTAATATTTACCAATGCACAAAGCAAATTCATTTGATATCAAGTCTCAATTGCCTCATCAAATTCATTTTATAAGGTGGTCTGATGGTTAGGATGAAGAGTGAATCAAGGAATTGAGTGAAGAAGGTTATGAGGTCGAGTATCACCCACAACAAAAATACTAACATATTAACATTTGCCGATAAAAAAAGTCTCAATAATCACTATACCTCCATCCTCAGGCATATCTGAGGTCCAGAGAGTCAGATTATCTCTCAACAACTGCATGATCAAAGTACTGTCCTTGTAAGACTCTTCACTCAAGGTGTCTAACTCAGCAATTGCCTCATCAAAAGCTTGTTTAGCCAAATGGCATGCCCTATAAGTTTCAACGACTTCAGTAAGACAAGCCACAAGATCGAGCTAGCAACATAAGCAATTATTTATTGGATCTATGCATACCTTTCAGGAGAGTTCATTATCTCATAATAAAACACTGAGAAGTTTAGTGCCAGTCCAAGACGGATTGGATGAGTTGATGGAAGATCTGTGCTTGCAGCAGCTAAAGCAGCCTAAAATTAGAAATAGTTCATCACATCAAAGGACAGCAAAATATATATATATATATATA
>NC_032026.1:8097829-8162375 GCF_001865875.1 Lupinus angustifolius | reverse complement strand
TTGAAATCTGAAAAACACTTCCAACAGCTCTCAGTAATGGGTTACTCATTTGAGTAATGGGTTACTCAAACTTTCTGTGCATTAGAAATTCGAATTTTACATTGAGTAATCCGTTACTCACTTTGAGTAATCGGTTACTCAAACTCTCTGTCCAACAGATACTTAAAAATTATTTTGAGTAATCGGTTACTCACTTTGAGTAATCGGTTACTCAGCTTCAAAAATCAGTTTTTCAGTTGGATAACTCTTTTCTCACACATGTAACCTGTTACTCAATGAAGTAACCTGTTACACACTATTTTTGAAAAATGTTTTAAGTCTTTTAAAAGTGTCTCACATTTTCTAAAAAATAGTTTGAGCAATTATACTTGTATATACTTAAGAGTTTAGGATAGAAATACTTACAAAGACTTAATCTAATGTCTTGAAGCTTTATCTTCATTTGTCTTCATAAGTCATCTTCCTTTTCTTCTTTTTGGTGATGTTAGTGTCTTCATCAAAACCGTGCCAAGGTCAGGAGCAAGATCTTCTTCACAACTTTGTAAGTCATACTTCATCATTTTAAGGTTAGTTTCTTAATCCAAGTCTACACTTTTAAATCCATATCTCCTAAGTTGATCTTACCATTTTAAAGTAAGTCATCTAAAGTAGATTCTATATTTTGTATAATAGGTTTTCGTGGTCATTTCAACACATTCTTGATAGTGTTGATCTCATACTTAATCAACATTTAAATCAACATTTCTTAATTTACACTTACCACTTTAAAGTAAGCTTACCTTATCAATGTTCACCCTACAACAAATCAACCATCATTTACTTCATAACACTTTAAGTTTATAATGTCAAGATTTTTATAAGTCATCTTTTATTTCAAATCATTACTTAAACTTGGAGGTCAAAGAATATCATTTACTAACCAACTTTTAACTCATAATATTCTAAAACAACACTTTTTCACAAAATTTATCCATAAATATTTTGGATTTCAAAGTTAGATACTAAACTTTTCCTAAACACATATAGGCCATGATTTAGACCTAATGCTAAGGAAAGCTTTGCTCTTTCAACTTATCATTAAACACTTTCAAGGTTCCTTTGATAACAAAATCATCCCCTTTGAAACAAAATAAAACTTCCACATTAAAAATATAATATTCTAAACTTGTCCAAGGCTATGGTTTTTCAAGCCAAAAACAAGTGGAAAAGTCCAAACTTTGCATGGTTAGGAAAACTCCTTGATATACAACCATCACCTTTAACCATGTTCAAATACCAACAAACATATAAGCTTTCTAAACATAAAAAAAACAACCACATGAACACAAAGAGTTCATGGTTTCAAAATAACTTTTTAAGTTCAAGAAAATATATATTTGGAGTTTTAAACATAAAAGGAGTTAGGAAGATACTTAGAACATTTTAACAGTTGAAAATGTTCGTAACATACCTACAAACATCATACTAAAATTTCATAAACATCTAATGGTTAGATCTTAGGAGATGAAGAAATCAAAATGAAAAGCTATGAAGAAACCTTGAGAGTTCTTAGAGAATGCAAAGAGAAAAAAGAGTTTGAAATGCAAAGATATTCTCTTAGCTAGGGTTTGGCTCCTTAAAGAGAGAAATCAGATTTGGGGGGAAAAAGTCAATGGTTTTTCAAAAAGTTGTTTGTATAAGAGATAGGTGAGTGATTTTAGGGATTTTGTGTAAGAAAATATGTATTTTTGCTTGTTTAACAAGCAAGCCTCTTACATGAAAGTGATGTGACTTTTTCAACGATATATTCTCAATTAAACCATGCCCGAGTATTGTTGGCTAATACCCGATCGGATAATAAAAATCTCCCGATTTCGGTTTACGGTTAGAACTTCGAAACATAGAATTCGGAGTGAAAAAAATTTAGAAATGCATTCTGAACGAACTTGATGTTTATCTTGACTCGAAATAATATTTTGCATCCAATGGCTCAATTGGAATTCGATTCCGAGTTACGAACTCAAAAACACGTTATTGGGCCGAATTTGGGCGATATTGGCCCGAAAGCAGTTCAAAAACCTTCTGTCACAGAAAATTACGAAAATTTACCACAAAATAGAAAATTACAAAAAAAGACTAACACTCAACTATGGTTTAGAATAAATCCATGCCGGTTAATTTCTAAAATTAATCGTTGATAAAATAAATAATTAATAAAACATACATAAAAAATTCACGGCGTTACAACAACCATATGTTGTGCCAAGCCACTGAACCCTTATTCACCTTCTTTCAGTACATCACATGTGCTTACATGATAGACAATGTTGTTTTGATTGTTACTAAAAACTTGCATGAGCGGAATGTCCAAGAAACCAAGATAGAATGATAGCCAAAGAAGGCTTGATTAGCTAAATTGAAAGTAATAATCCTATTCATCAAGAATCAACGCAATAAAAAGAAGATCAAATGATAATATTGCTCAAAAATATTGTCTTGGTTTCTTGGCCAAAGAATGAGAAAAATATGGACATATTAGACTCAAGATTATCAAGAAGAATGTGATAAAATATGAACATTTTTTGCTCAAGCATAACAAGAGAAAAATATAATGAGTTATGAGCAATATGTACTTTAAGAATAATAAGAGAAGAAAGTGATGAAATATAATTATTTTTTGTTTCAAGAAAATCAAGAAAAATTGAGATGAACACAGAATACGAAGATTGTAAAATAGAATGATAAAGATAGAAAACAAGAAGTTGAATAAGGATTCTTTAATTTTTGTAAAATAGAACAATAAAGATAGAAAACATAAGGATTTTTTAATTTTGGATTAAAGCATAACATTGTTGAACTTAGAAGTGTAGGAATTTTGGGTTAAAGCATAACATTGTTGAACTTAGAAGTGTAGGAATATCAAAGGCAAAACCCAAAGTGGCAAGAAGAGCCCTCTCTCCAAGTAAAATCAACCCTTTGCGTTGCTCCTATACTTCCTTCTGTTTTATCCCGTGTGCAGCAGGGGAGACTCTCTTGTGAATGATTTCATAAGAAATAAAAATAACATCCTTTAGTGGGGGAAGGGGTTTCTTCAACCTTGTACAATTTAGTATTGAACTTGTCATTAACAAAGAACTTATCTTCACCAACATCTTTGCTTATAGGCTCCTTTCTTAGAACATTTCTTCCCTTAACCTTGGGGCTATTGATAGAAGAATAAAGAAGAAGAAAGGTTCATGGAGATAGAAGAAGATGGAAGACATAATTACATTACTCTAATACTATATTAGAAATTAACGAGAACAAGAAAATAATATGAATTTAATTCGTTGAATGAATAGAATTGAACGAATTGAAAAAATGATAGTTTATGATGAAACTAAATTATATATACATGAAAACAAAGTCTAATTAACTAAAACAAATAAAATTAACTCTAACTATAAAGGCAGGTGAGTTTGAGTTTAAATTAATTATTAGTTCAATATAATATTAACTCAAAATACTAAAATATGTTTTAATATATACACTAATAATGTAAGAGTCTTTATATTATTGATACATCATTTATCATTTATATTTAACTATCAATCACTCTCTTAAATATAACTAAGAGTGAAATATATATGTTATACAAATTAATGCATAATCAATATATCATTTATGATTAATTTGTATACTATGATTATAAATGAATGATGAATGACAGACAGAATAATGTATAAACTCTTACACTGTTAGTAAATAAATTTATATTCCTCTAAGTAATACAAATGAATTTGATTAAATGGTATATAATTGTGTATAAAATTATAAATATTCATTCTTAATATATTTTTATCTTATTTACAACCAACAATTCATATATCTGGCTTTAAAAATGCACATGAGTTGTCAAAAACCACGTGACTTCTTCTTTGTCCATCACGTTTTCAGAGGCCCTGACTTCTCTTATTTTTTCCATTTTCGTCATCTTTGATTCTACCTTTCAAAATTCATCAGTCATCACAAACAATTGGTGACACTAACAGATTAAAGATGACAATTGAATATGTAATTTAGAACCTTTTATGAAATAGTTAATTTAATAATTAACAAATTGGAACCAATAACTCACCAACTTTAACAGGGCCGGAATGGAACACAATAGATTTAAAAGTGTAAAATATAAGTTGTAGAACATGTTTAACTAATACAATCAATACGCCCTCATTAGATAGGAACCAGAATACTAAGTCACAATAAACAACAATTGAGTAATTTGGTGTGTATATTAAAGATAATGAATGTACAATAAACCAACATGTACAAATTATGGCATTCAAGATAACGAATTTTTTTTTGTGTGGTTTGGGTTAGGAACAAGATATCTTTGAGTTAAGTGAAAAAAATATATACATTACTCCATCTTCAATAAAAACCTTAAGATATTGGGTTTAGTAATTCATTCACTTAATTATTAGTATATTCTATAACTCATTCACTTATATACAATATAAGATTTCTTCACACTTAAAATATCTAATATTGACTTTTTTTTAAATTTATCTCAACCCGACTTCTCAATGATTTGGTGATTAGATGTTTATATCAGTGTTGTTAGATTAGAATCGGACCAGACCGGACAGTCCGACCGGTCTGACCGCTGACCGGACTTGAAAACGGTTCTGGTTTGCTGTCTTAACCGAATGAGAGTTGAACCGGTTTGAACTGGAAAAAATCCGGTCCGACCATGTTAAATCCGGTTAAACCGAATTAACTCTGGAAGTAAACCGGACGGCTCACTTAAAAATAAAAAAATGGGACAATATTCTAATATTTTGTTTTACTACGGTCCAAAAAAAGATAAAGAGGTATTATTTCAATATAATTATACATAATTATTAATTATATAAAGTTTTAAATTTTGTATATAACTATATATTTATAAATAAAAATTATTAATTGTGTACGAAATCACCCGATCAGACCGGACGGTTTAACCGTTTAAACCGGTTAAACCTAGTATAGGACCTCTGCTGGTTTGACGTCCGGCTCGGGTTTCACAACACTGGTTTATATAGTCTTTATTTTTTCTTCAACAACCTTTGATTAGATGTTTAGAAGCACATGGTGATCTATATTATTAAGATTTTTTATATTTATTTTTTGGTGATTAGATGTTTATAAATAAGGAAGTTGTTTCTTGCGGTATGCTCCAAATGGGTACAATGACATGTGACTATTATACGGTCGCCTCGACACGACTCAGTTTAGATTTGGGCTTGAGCTTGAGCCTTGTGATGTAGATCTTTTTAGACAACCCAAATTTTATTTTAATTATTTTTGATAAGTCAATCCATGTTAGCATGTCCTCACACATCAGCATGCATCTAGCCATTTGTTTTGTTACATCAGCATGTTCTCACACATCTGGCATACAACAGTGTGCATTGGGCACACATCAACGTACACATCCAACACACGCCAACATTTGCTCCACTTGTGCTTTATCTAGCCGTTTGTTTTTTGCAACGGATGTGATCCAGGTCATTGGTTTTCTCGTCATATGGGTTCCCAGACCTATAAATGAAACTTCGACCTTTTGGTTAATCACACCAACTAAGATATATTTTCTCAACTTTTATTTTTTTCCTTTCTTCTCTCTTCTCTACCTGCAGGCTTCTGGATATTTCCTCTTTGTTTCCGTGACACATAATCTTTGAGTAGCATTAAGCATATCTCTGAGTGATGAAAGATATGTTTGTAAATGCAATTCTAAAATGGTTACCACAATGCAGTGATTATTCAAAACAATAATTTAAGTTGTTTTATTTCAGGGATATTGGAGTAGTCTCATTGCATATTTTTAGCAGTCTCACATAATATTTTAATGAGAACGACCTAGTACGTAATTCAACTTGTAATATGTTCGATGACATAATCATTTTCTATTCCAGTTTTTAATAATATGTTTATAGTATTACCATAAAGTTTGATGTGCATTTCACACATTATATCTAAATTTTCTATTCAAATAAATGGTGTTTTTCAAGAATTCTCCTTTATTGATCATTTGTAAATTTTCATATAGAATTTGATCATGAAATCATTATTGTCTTTTGTGTATTTAAGCCACACCTCATTAAAATTATTGATGTATTTTGTAATGAAACAAAAATAATTAATAAAGAAATATTGACCCTTATTCTATTTGGATTTGGCTCCATATTATACCATAATTTATGGAAATCTTGTATAAGATTAAACAAAGTTGTATCATTTCTTCTTTATAATAACCAATGTCATTAGTAAATATATTTGTTTGTGAAAGAAATAACAGTGCATAAGTACTCAGAAATTCAAAGTCAAAGTCAATCTCAATATACATTATTTTATCATCAATATTTAAATTAGTTATTGCTAATGATATAATGCTAGAACCAATAAATAGTTTAAATGAAACAATAGTGTATGAATAGTCATTTTATTATTATTATTTTAAGAATTATTGAAGATAACTAAAACTAGGATAAACAACTCGAGGTCAAATAAAAAAAATTATTTGTTATAAAAAATTAATAATATTGTAAACATATTAATTGTGTACTTTTATATTAAAATGTTATCACTAAAAGACAATAACCTAAAACATCTGAACTTATCTTAATATTCATATATTTGTTATTTAATAGGATTAGTACGTTTAGAAAATGTTTAAGTGAGTAATAATAAAGGGATAGAAAACTTATTGTTTGGTCTAGCGAAAGTTGGATTCCAATTTCTCGATTAAGTTGTAAGGAATGATCATTACCATACTTAACAATATAGTAAACGATAAAAAAACTCATTTTGTTATTCTAAGGATATGTTTATTAAATTAAATACAAGAAAAATATATAGTGATTTCATAATCAAATTCTATATGTAAATTTTTCAAATGATCAATTTATTCTAGCTGATATATAATTAATTAAGAGTAAATTACACTGAATCTCATTGACGTTTAACTTAAAATTACTTTCATAACTCCTTTTTGTTTAAAATGGTACACTTATCTTCTGTACAGAGGTAGTCAGTATAAATATGTATATAAAGTAATAATGATTTGTGTAGGTTACAAAAATAGAGTTAATTTATATAATTTTACTCGTATTACCGTTAAATGTTAGTATTAAATTAAGAACCAATTTAAAACTAAACTAAAAACTGAAGGAACCAATTAAATACTAATTAAAAACTTGAGGGACCAACTTATTACTAATTATTAAAGGTGTTAAAAACAAATTAATATTAGATCTTAATGAATAGTAGCGTGACGACATGCTCTTCGTGTATGTTGACCCACATTTTTAATGTAACTATATATAAATATTTACATTATATTATATTTTTTGTCTTTATTTTAATGATCAAATTAAGGTGAGAGGGTGGTTAATATGTTAATTATGGTTATATATAATTATGTGATTTTCAGTTGAAATTAAAAAATGTTAAGGACAAATAGAAAAAAATTATTCCATAATGATAGTTACACCATATTTTTCCTTTATATATATGGTATAAATATAGCATAGATGAACTTGACGACCAATTTAACTAAAAAAAATAGGGGACCAATTTAACTAAAAATATTTATGGGACCAATTTAACTAAATAAAATTATGGGGCCAAGGTAAAAAAATTAACTCAAAGTCCAAAAATTAACAATTTCCTATGCAAAGGCACTTGAATCATTGCTTAAGAAAATAGAAGCATGTACCACATATATCAATCATTATATGTAGGATAAAGTAATAATATAATGATATAATAATTCATTAATTAAATCATGTACTAGTTAAATTATATATTATAATAAATTTATAATATATATTATTATTTACAATATATATATAAGTAATTATTGAAATGATTCAATGGTTAACCATATTACAAACACTTATTAAATTCAAGGTTCAAAATTGTATGTTAGAAATAAGTATCACATCATATTGGTATAGAAATTGATTGAACCAACTAGTAAGATAACATGTGTTGTAAATACTGTACCGATCGGTTCAATTGATAAACCAAAATTTATTACTCAGTATGATATTTATAATCCATATTGTAAGTATTATACTGTATCAGTCGGTTCAACCGGTAAACCAAATCGAACCATGCATTATGATATTTATAACCCACGTTGTAAATATTGTACCATATCGACCAGTAAACCTGATCAAACTATACCAGTCAAAACTAGTTTGTCCATGAAAAAGTTTCATATTTATAATCCATATGCATTGTTAATCGCTAACATGGTAAAACATCTTCTGTCCACTTTGGTGAGTTTAACACATTACTAAATGACATGGAAATTTCTTTTAACAACTTTTTTTTCAAAACAACATCATTTTGAGTGTTGTCTTCCAGCTTCTACAAAGTTTCAAAATCTACAATAAAATCGAAAACAACAATACCTGAAGTCGAGTAATTGCATCAGCGGCGATGGTGGTGTAAGCGCTACCCATGTGGGGATGAACATTAATGTAATAGTGTATAAATTCATACCTTCCATTTGTTGAACAAAAGAATAACAACTTCCAACAAGAAAAAGGCAAAAGAATGAACCAAGAAGATGATGAACAATGAAAAGAAGATCTCTATCAAAGAATTGAATAATGCCTCGTGATTATTATTATTGATTTAGAAAAGAATTGATTGAATTATACAAACAGAAGTTAGGAATATACATACAGAAAGCTAACGGCTAGAAAACGAAATAATAGACTAAACCTATATTAACTGAATAATCCGTTTTTCCCGCCAAAATCTGTTTCTTCAATTTGGGCTCTGGTTTGGCTTCTGAGGCAGCGTTGAGTTCGTTGTTTTGATTATGGGAAATATTGAAGGTTGATAGTCCCCCGCAAGCTGGCGTGTGGAAGTTTAACAAGCCAAGCTTGGAGATCATCTTGTGAAAAGGAGTGGGAGGTAATGGTTTTGTAAACATGTCAGCTAGTTGGAGTTTAGAGGCAATTGGAAGGAGATGAAGAGTGCCATTGAGAACCCGTTCCCTCACCACATGACAATCAATGTCAATGTGTTTGCTTCTTTCATGGAAAACGAGATTGGCAGCAATGTGAAAGGTGGATTTGTTGTCACAGTAGAGGCTAATAGGAGAAGTGTGGTTGATGTGAAGATCTTGAAAAATAGATAGTAACTAGGATGCTTCACAGGAGGCCATGGATAAGGCCCTGTATTTGGCTTCAGTAGAAGATTTGGAGACAATATTTTGTTTCTTGCTTTTCCAAGAGATTAATGAAGAGCCAAGGAAAAAACACCAACCAATAACTGATTTTCGAGTATCCAAACATGCTCCCCAATCAGAGTTAGAGAAGCCTTTGATGATTGTGTTGTTGTGAGTGGGAAAGAAGAGACCAAGGGTAGGGGCGAAAAGCAGCTTGGTGATGTTGATCAGTAGGAGAAGAGATAAATTAGCTAAGGTGCCCAACTGCAAAGCTTAAATCTGGTCTTGTATTGGTGAGATAGAATAACTTGCCAATCAGTCTTTTGTAGGGTTTGGGATTTGTGAGTAAGGCTCTAGAGGTGCTATGAAGTTTGTTGTTGTAATCCATTGGTGTTGAGGAAGGTTTGCAACTTAGCATACCTGTCTCAAATAGCAAATCAAGAACATATTTTCTCTGATATAGGGAAATACCTTTTCTTGATTTGGAAATTTACATGCCTAAAAAATATTTAAGAGGACCAAGGTCCTTAATACCAAACTTGTTGTGTAAAAGTTGTTTAGTAATGTTTATTTCAGAAGAATCATTTCCAAGTAAGAAAAGATCATCTACATAACATAAAATTGCAGTGAATTTATGACCTATGGATTTGGTGAATAAGGAGTGGCCAGAGTTAGATATAATGTAACCATAATCAACAAGGACAGTTGTTAGTTTATCATGCCATTGTCTACTAGCTTGCTTGAGGCCATAAATAGATTTTTGTAATTTGCAAACAAAGGATTTATTCTGGACAGGAAGGCCAGGAGGTAAATTCATGTAGACTTCTTCATGCAAGTCACCATGGAGGAAGACAATGTTAATGTCCAATTGATGGAGAAGCCAATTATTAGTGGAGGCAAGGGATAAAAGGACTCTAATTGTGGTTATTTTGACCACATGGCTAAATGTGTGAAGGTAGTCAACTCCTTCAATTTGGGTATAACCCTTAACCACTAATCTGGCTTTATATCTTTCAATGGAGTTGTCAAAGTTGTGTTTGACTTTGAAAACTCATTTGCAGGAAATGGGTTTCTTACCTGGAGGAAAATCAATAATTATACAAGTGTTGTTGGATTGAAGAACTTGGAGTTCATTCTTGATTGCTTGAGTCTAACAATCATGAAGGATGGTCTCCTTATAGTGAGAAAGGGTAAAAACATAAGAAATGGACAGAGAAAAATGTTTATGGTTAGTAGATAAGCTATCATAGGTTATATAATGGGAAAGAGGATACCTGATAAGAGATGAGACAGTTGGTTGAGAACTAGAAGCAATGCTGCAATGATAGTCTTGAAGATAATTGGGGGGTTTTGAGATTCTAGAGGATTGTCTAGTGGTTCTGTGGGTAGGGATAGGAGATGGAGGATTAGGAAGAGGAGTGGTAGAAGTGTTAGTAGGGACAAGGGGGAAGGGATCTATGTCAAACATAGGTGGTTGGGGAAGGGGTCAGGTTGAGTGTTGGTAGTGGTAGAACTGTTTGGTTTAGGGAGAAAAGAAAAAATGTGCTCGATAAAGACCATATTCCTAGATATTAGTAATTCATTAGTATGAAAGTCAAGAGCAATGCAACCTTTGTATCCTAAGAAAACACACCTTTTGGACCTAAGGTCTAGCTTAGTTCTATGAGAGGATAAGGTGGATATGTAGCAGAGGCTACCAAAGGTTTTTAGGTGAGAAATATCTGGTCTGGCATTATGCAGAATTTTATAGGGGGATTTATTGGAGAGGAATCTGGTAGGCTGTCTATATATAAGGTGGATAGCATGGGAGATGACATAGTTCCATAGGCACTTTGGTATATTAGATTGAAAAATAAGGGATCTTGCTACCCCAAGAATATGTTGGTGCTTTCTTTCCACTATGCCAATTTGTTGGGGAGATGCAACACAAGAAGTTTGGTGTTGAATTCCCTTGATGGCATAGAAATCATTGAGGAAGAATTCTCTTTCATTGTCGATTCTAATGCTTTTAATTTTGGAATGGAAATGAGTATCAGCATAAGAAACAAATGATTTAATATGAGTATGTGTGTCACTTTTGTTTTGCATAAAGAAAAACCATGTGTATCTTGACTTGTCATCAACAACAGTCAAGAAATATTTGTGTCCATGGGTTGAGGGGATGGCAAGAGGTCCCCAAATGTCCATATGAACAAGATCAAATAAATTGTTTGATTTGGAGTCACTATTGGGGTAAGGCAGTCTTTTTTGCTTAGCATGGTGACAAACTTCACAAGGATTAGTAGTCTTATTGCATTTAATGAAAAGGAATACATATTGCATAATGACAAGTTTAGAGTGAGACAAGTGACCTAATATATTATACCACATATTGTTATCATTGTAAGTACAAAAACTATTAGTTACATGATGCATAGATGTTTATTGTTTAGTATGGAGCATGTCATAGAGACTTGTCTGAAGCCTAGCTATACCAATTATCTTCAATGATTGAGCATACTAAATTTCACAGTCATTGTTAGAAAAAACAAACCTGCAAGCAAGGGAATTTGTTAGTTTAGAAACATAAATCAAATTAAAATGAAAATAAGGTAAGTATAGGACATTATTAAGGTAGAAATTTGTTGAGAAAAAAATAGTGCCAGCGTATTGAGTAGTAAGACTAGCACCATTAGGTAGTCTTATAATGATGGGTTTTATCCTTTTAAAGTATTGGAATTCAGATAGGGAGAAGCAGACATGGTCTGTGGCTCCTGTGTCAAGAATCCAACAATTAGGGGCACCAATAGTGAATTGATCAACATTTATACCCGAAGTGTTATTTTGAAGAGCAGTGGACATATTCACAATCTGATTAGTAGTGTGATTAGGTTGTTCCTTTCCTTGTTCAACAATGGAGACTAGAGCTTTGTGTTGATCAGGGATGAAGCTAAGTTTGGAACCCTCGTGTTGTTTTGTGAGAGCAGATTCTGGAATGGTTGAGTAAGCATATTCATTGTTTTCAGGTTCTTGACTTGAATGGCTATTGATATTTCTAGATTGATTGGTGAAGTAATTGGGAGGAAAACCATGTTTTCTATAACAAACCTCTATGGTGTGGCCTGTTTTATGACAGTAAGTGCAAGTCTTAGTGCTTCTTTGAAATCTTCCAATGCCTTGATTTCTGCCTAAGACTTGATTTCTCCTTGTCATTTGACTTCTGAAATTTCGTCATCTTCCTCTAGCTCTTCAATCAAAGATGTCACTGGAGTAATTAGCCAGAAGCTTATTCTCATCATAAGGAAGGTTGATTTGTCTCTCTTGTTGAATTAACATGGAGAAAACTTTGTTCACAATGGGTAAAAGGTCCATGAGTATGATATGGGATCTAACTATGGAATATTGCTCACTTAGTCCTTGCAGGAAGCGTATTACATAGTCATGTTTCTTGTAGGTCTTTATGATAGGAATGAGGGTGCAAGTGCATTTTATTTCACATAGGCAAGAGGGAACAGGGCAAAAATCATCAAGTTGTTGCCAAAGCCCTTTAATTTGGTTGTAGTAGGCTCCAATGCTCAAGGTGCCCTACTTGATGGAGTATATTTCTCTAATAAGTTCTGAAATTCGGAATACATCACCCTGGTAGTATCGTTCTTTAAGATCATTCCAAATTTCCAGGGCATTCTTCATCTAAAGTATACTAGGGAGAATAGTTTGGTCTATGGAGTGGTTCAACCAAGATACAATAAGATTGTTGCATCTATTCCAGCAAGGAAATAAAGGATCATGATTGGGAGGTCTAGGGAAGGTCCCATCGATAAACTGAACTTTATTCTTAGTTTCAAGGGCCATAATGACAACTCTGGCCCAAGAGTGGTAGTTATCACCATTTAAAGGAATTGTGACAATGGCAGCTCCTAGATTCTTGCTAGGGTGATATTAGTAAGCACTAGTTGGATCGAGAATGGGGTTTTGAACAGCAATTTGGTTAGCCATAATAGGAAGGGAAAGGGTAGAGGAACCTGCTTAAGAAAAGGGGGGAGAAGAATGATGGAGGCGGAAACGTAGCAGAGACACCTTCAGAGAAGGTGCTCTGATACCATGTAGAAATTCATACCCTCCATTTGTTGAACAAAAGAATAACAACTTCCAACAAGAAAAAGGCAAAAGAATGAACCAAGAAGATGATGAACAGTGAAAAGAAGATCTCCCTCAAAGAATTGAATAATGCTTCGTGATTATTATTATTGATTTTAGAAAAGAATTGATTGAATTATACAAACAGAAGTTGGGAATATATATACAGAAAGCTAACAACTAGAAAACGAAATAATAGACTAAAACTATATTAACTGAATAAACCGCTTTTCCTGCCAAAATCTATTTCTTCAATTTGGGCTCTGGTTTGGGTTTCTAAGGCAGGGTTGAGTTCGTTGTTTTGATTATGGGAAATATTGAAGGCTGATAAATAGAGTTGTGTTATAAGGGCAAAATGTTCATCATTGTTATTATTGGTAGCATAGGTGCATAGGAAAGCAACTCGGCGAGAAGGGTCTTGAGAAAAATGCAATTGGGAGCTTTAGGTGAGAAATTCTAGAATGGAGAGAAAACATACACAGATTGATAAGAGAGAATGTTTTGTATGGAGCAGTTTAGAAAGCCACATAAAACATGGGAAAAGAAAACATCAAAGGTGGTGTTGGTCAGTGGGGTGTTCTGGTTGTTGTTGTTATTATTAGTGGGTTACAGTAAATCCATTCTGGAGCAGTAGAATGGAAGAGAGAATTAGGTTGAAAGAAGAAACTTAAAACAACATTGTTTTAAAAAATATTTGTTATAAAAAAAAATTATGTCATACGGAGACATGTTAGATTCACCAACATGGATAAAAGACATTTTGCCATGTTAACGGTTAATGACATACGTAGGTCAAAATGTTAATGTTAACTAACAGATGGATATAAATGAAAGAACTAACATGATTTCATGTTAAAATTGTTGGAGACTAAATTTGTAATTTAAAATTCTTAGAGACTAAGTTGGTAAGATAAAAAACATGAAAAACCAAAATGAGTAGTTATTCTTAAAATTTTATAAATATATATATATATATATATATTAAAAATATATAACTTAACGGTTTAACAAATACATTTCATATCCAATACATTATTAATAACATTACTATGCTGGATGGTCATAAAATATCTATTAACATAATTTTCACATCTTCTCAACAATGCAATAGAGAGCACATCCGCCCTGCCAGTTAGAACCAGACATTATTCTTTGTACTTAGATTATAGCACCATGTCTTTAACTTTAATAATGGACTTAACAAGTGATATAAGCTACTTTCTTAGCATATTTTGAATTGAAATTTTAAGACATTAACTTTATCAAACCATCCGCTTATATGTTATGATTCCTTACTTTGTCATTCCTTCTTATTTTGGAAGTTATTTCATTCACATCTAGATTCCTCACAAATTAATTTGCAGAAAAATGGTAAGTAAGCAAACACCCCGTCATTTCCTTCAAAATCGATAGTTTAATGTATACCAGATTTCTGTATCATAGAAAAGAAATGGATAATTACATATAAATATAAATTTAAGGTATCCCAAATCATTGAACCAAGGAATTATCTACAATGCTATGAAGACTTTATTAGCCCAAATTTTGGTTGCTTTCTTTTAATCATCAAGCGGGTGCAATAGAGACTTTATCAACCTCTACAATATATTCAAGTGTTGCAAGTGGAGGAATTTGCACACCAGTTCCTAAATCAGCACCATTCTCTCTAAAACCTAATGTAGGAGGAACAATAATTTTCCTCTTACCACCTGCTTTCATACTTCTTAGCACATATTCTATCCCTTCACACACACCCTTACTATATGGCCTAGACCCCATTACTAGAGCCAATGGTTTCTGGTCCCTTTCAAATGTGTTCACAAACACTTCTCCAGTGCCTTCAACTTTTCCCATTATATCAATCACAATCAAATCACCAGGCCTTGGTGTAGCACCACCACCAACTTTCAACTCATAGTACCTGCATTTCAAGTGTTTAATATATTTGGAGGTGTATATTTAGAGAAATTATTGCATGATCCGAGACCATATATATCGACACGGCATGTCGTAATTGCTAGATATAATGTGCTATTGGTCAGGATCGCATTGTCCTGGATCATGCAATAATTTCTCTTATATTGGTATATGACTTTCTTAGCATACCTTATGCCATTAGGCAGCACCACCTCTTCCTCCTTCTCAACGTTCCTAAGAAGACAAAAATGTCATCAGCCATCACTAAAAGAAGTAACTTAATGTAACCTTTAGTATACAATTTTGACCAATGTAAGAGGGTTGTCAATTTTCTAAAAGAAATTACAATTCCATCACTCAATGAGAAAAAAATTATAAAACAAATTTTCCACCAAATTGTTGAAAATAATAGTTATTTGCAAAAATATTATAGAGAAGTTGTACAGATTCATGATTTTTCCTAAAGGAAAAAGTTAGTGGTTATAAAAAAAAGGAAAAAGCTATCGGAGAGTACCTATTGTCCCAAAAAAATATGTTACTTACAGTGATTAGTTGAAAATTCATATTTCTGTTAAAATTTTAATAATTAAGTATTTTTTTCCAACTAATGACACTTTGAGTTACACACTTTATGGCACAATAGACCCATTTTTACAAGTGTTAAGAACACAAACCTTGTATTTGCCTCTTGTTGAGAAACCTCAAGGCGAGTTTTAATCTGTTCTGAGATAACACCAAATGCAAGAAAACCAACCCATGCAAGACCAGCTCCTAGCCCAAACCTTCTGGTCAAGGAAGTGGCTATCCAATCTGTGGAATCAACCTTAGTTGAAGAAGTGACAGGTTTGATGGGTTTTTGTTGCACTGATTCTTCATTCACATTATTTATGCTTAACTTTGAAGGTGATGAAGTTGATGAATTTTGAGGTTGTGAGGGAAGAGTTGGTGGTGGTATTTGTGATGATGAAGAAATTTGATAAGTTCTAGTTTGGGGAAGGGAGAAAATTGGTGGTGAACCAAAGAAAGTAGCCATATTGTGGATAAAAGATTTTTGGTTTAGATACATTATTATGATGCCAAAAGGTGCAATTAGAGGTTGTCGTCCCTACCTTATCCATAATTGTAACATGTATGTGGTGGTAACATATTAGCCATTTGTTGCATCTATCACAATTCATATGGGTGAATATGGAAAAGTCCATATAACTCTCTTACACCTTATGTATTTTGTAAGTAGATATTAGAAACTATTTTTTCTTCCTAATTACTTCTTTAATTCTAATTATTGGTGAAATTAATCTCTACATACATACATACAATTTTAAATTATTAACCATCACCGTGTTCCAAAATAATAACATTACCATTATGAACAATGAGCTAATGCTCCTAGAAGCATACACATAGAGATTGATTCCTTATTGGAATAGTCAACCCTAAACTTAATTCCAATTTCATTATTAATAAATGAAAATTGTATGTATGTATGGATCAATTTCATCAATATTTAAAGTTTAAGGATTAATTAGGAATAAAAAATAGTTTATGATATCTACTTGCAAAACACATAAAATTTAAGGAAGTTTTTTAACTTTTCCCAACTGAAAAACATTAAATGAAACCAGCCTTGTAAAATAAGAGGCCATAATATTGTAATTTTAATTTGATAGTTGTTGGAACCATATAATAATTGTATTGGGGACAACATTAACCACATTTAGAATTAATTATTGATGTCATAACAATATCTCCACAACCACACCTTTAAATCTATAAATTATGACCGATTTTTTCAAGAAAGAAAGTTGTAGTTACCAACTGTGAATGAGTTATTTACATTATCATAATATTATTTAACATATACATTCAATCATTATTGACTATTCAGAAAAATCAAATAAATAATAGATAATATAGTAATTAATATTAACATTATACTAATGGTGCATAAATATTACATTCTTCCTTATATTATTAATTACATTTGCATAATTATATGTAGCTCTTCTAAGAGCAAGTGCAGCCTTTCAAGCCACAAGAAACCATGTAATTATACCACCACTTGCAAGCAATTGTTCCACTAACCTGACACACACCTTTACCATAAGGTGGGTACATAACCATTTAGGTTAGGAAACTCATTTTCCCTGACACATTTATTCATATTGTTTTGCCAATTAATGTTAATTAATTGTATTCATAGTTAGAAAAAAAAATTAAGTTCACTCTAAATATTATTGAACAAATTATACTCTGGACTGGAAATTTTGCCTTTTCCTAATTTTTCAAACAACTTAATTGGGTCACAAAGAATAATATTGCTAGCATGTAAATTGGTCAATTAAAATACAAAGACAAGTGACGTAAACAAGTATAAAAGGTTGTCAAATCCAAAAGAACTGATTTGATATTAGTCTTTTAACTAAAAATTATTGTTTTAAGTGGTTTTTAATTGGGTTTTGGTTAATTGGTTGGATACATTAATTTTTAACTAATTGATTAAACTATTTGAAATAAAGATATTGAGATTGAACTTTACTCTTCACTATTAATACTCACTTGATTCAACAATATTAATTTATCTAGTTATGATTCTTTCACACAAAAGATTTCAATAGTATCAAAATCTAATGTTTTAGCCAAATTATTAGCTTATGAAATAAAGTTTTATGTCTAGGAACTCTACTCAAAAGATGATGAACTATGATTCACAAAACACACATCTATGTCGAACAACTTTGCTTGTGAAAATGAGTTTTAACACCTTAAACGTACTAATCGTCAATATATTAATCAAATTAGTAGTTTATTAAAATAGATTTATGTCTGACAACTCAAATAATAAGATGAAATTTTATGAACAGTTAACACACATTTATGTCTATCAACTATGTTAACAAATTTGAGAGTTATCAATCCTTAAATTTAGCTCTATGTCTAGCAATTAAAACAATAACATGCATAATATTATTAATTGATACAAAACTATGTGTAACAATCATATCAATATGATGAGTTGATAAAATCAGAATTATAAAAAGGATTTCTCCATGTACTTACACACACAAAATCATACACAAAGATTGTCCATCTTTAAGTAATCATTAAGCGGAAAAACCAACTCATAAGAATCAAACCATAATAAAATAGCATAAATATTAACCAAAATATATACATTAAAGATCAAATTACATTCAAATAAAATATCATTTTATAACATTTGTTTCTTTCATATAATATAAACTCCTGTTCATTTTAGTAAACATTTTCATATCACAGTTGAACACAATTTTTATCGGTCAACCCCTCTTTACATCAATCATTCTTAATATATTTAAGAGAAATTTCCTCAAATCCCATCTTTTCTAAACAATTATCTTAATCCAAACAAAATTGAAGATTTTTCTCAACCCTCATACAATTTGAGCCAATTCTATACTGTGCATGTTCCACGAGGTATAGAAAAGTTGAATATTTGATTAAAAAACTTGTAATTCTCAGCGATTAAAAATCACGAGGGGAGTTCGCATTCCTACACACAAATTAAAAATTTGTAAGAAGTGATAGTGGTTTACGACATGTGTAATGGACTATAATAGAAATGTTAATATGTGATTGTTATTAGCAAACTAGTTTTTTTAATGCACGAATTTCATTTTTATTTATTTATAACATATTTGTGTCTGAGTAATACAAAACATAATAATAATTTTATGATTCAAATAGTAGATACTAATTAAAATAATAATATATCAAAATAAAAATATGTGTATTAGATATGTGTTGTAGCAATGTTTTGAAAAGGTATTTTTATTAAAAATATTATATGTATATATCTTGTTGTCTTGAGTATTTTAATTGCAAGTTAGTGTAATTGTATAGAAATAGATGAGTTAAATAATATATAAATTGACAAGATTATAAATTTAATACTTTAAGATTTTATGTCAATATGTAATGTTAAGCCCAATTTATATATATGTGTGGTAATTATTTTAAAAATGTTTTTATTAATATAGCGTGTTGACAAACACTTCGTGTCTGCCGATCCACATTCTTATTTTATGATATTAAGTATTAAATTTGTAATTTTTATTTTAGAGAATTAGAATGTTTTTTATTGGATGTACTTTATATTATAATTTTTGTACTTATTATAATATTCAACTTAAAGTGGGATGTATTAATTATAGTTATCTAGGATTATATGGCTTTACTTCATAAATGAAAAATATTAAGGCGAAAATAAGAAAATAGATTCATTTTGAAAATAAGAAAATAGAATCATGACGGTAATTATTTCAAGTTTTAGCTTTACATATAATATAAAATTGATGTAACTATTTAACAAAATATATACAGTCAGGATTTTTATTTGTGTATTCCACGAATGTAAGTGCTAAATCTTGTATAATCAAAATAAAGACTTATTTTAGTCTCTCAAAAAATTTAAACATATTAATTTGATCCTTCAATAATTAGAAAATCTAAAATGGTCCTCAAAGATTTTAAATATGAATCAAATTGATTATTTTTAGTATTTATTATGACTAATTTTTTAGAATACTTTAATGATATCACACGATTTTTAAATATATATATATATATGTATGTATATATGTATGTATATATATATATATATGTATATATATATATATATGTATGTATATATGTATGTATGTATGTGTGTATATATGTATGTATGTGTGATAGTTGGATTAAAGCTTCATTTCATGTTAGAGTATATTACCCATCTTTCCCATCGTTATGATACATTTCCAAAATTGATTGAAGCTAGAGAAAGAGAGCCCAATCATTGAAAGCATACTCACACATACCTGTCATCCATGTTACGTAAAAACTTAAAATATAATTCCATACAATAATTAACAATCTCCTTCATAATCGTAATCACTACACCTTTATAAAATACGGATAATACAGCAAGATTCAAGCTTGCACTCAAATGAAAGGGCCTTTTCTATTTAATCAAAATAATAACGATTTGTTTTTTTGGAAAATTATATTAATATGTTTTAAATCTTCTATTTTTCTCATTTCAAAAGTAGATCTTATTCCATCCTATAAGAAAACAGAAAGAAAAGACGAGAGAGAGAACAGAACTGAACTTTCGTGAATTTTATTATAATGGATGATCAAGAAAGATCAGCAAAGAGCTACTTATATAGTAGCTGAAATACAAGCTAAAGCCCAAATCTGTTTGGTAATACAGTCAATCAGTTATAACAAACTAACTGAAGAACTATATTCTAATATACCCCCTTGAATTGGAGGGAGCTAATTTTAGGGCTGTCTAAGCCAATTAAGTTGAAGAATTAACTTCAAGCACTTGAAGTTGATTTCTCAGAGTCACAAATTGATTGTTGGAGAGAGCCTTTGTGAGAATATCTGCTGTTTGAAATTCAGAGGGAACATGCTTCACTGAGTTGGAGTTTGATAAGTGCAATGAAGCTCCTTGAGAAGAGATTCTAGCCACATTAATTCCTGAGAAGCTAAGGCCAAACTTCTGTACTTTGCCTCTGTGCTAGATCTGGATATCGTTTGTTGCTTCTTTGACCACCACGTGACTAGATTTGGTCCAAGATAAAGGCAAGCACCAGAAGTGGATTTTCTATCATCTATATCCGAAGCCCAATCAGCATCACAGTAGGCAATGAGAGGAAGATCAGAATGAGTATTGGCAGAGGTTATAGTTAGACCTAAGTTTTTGGTTCCTTGAAGATACCTAAGGATTCTCTTAACAGCAGTCCAATGAGAATTTAGGGGTTTAGATAGGAACTGACAGACTTTGTTTACAGAGTAGGTAATGTCAGGTCTAGTAACAGTGGCATATTGTAAGGCTCCAACTATTGACCTATAGAAGGTAGGATCCTCAAACTCATCTGAACCATACTTTGTGAGTTTGCAACTTGTAGCCATAGGAGTTATGCTAGCTTTGGAATTGGACAGACTTGCCTTGTTAAGAAGGTCTCTAACATATTTGGACTGAGACAAGAAAAGGGATCCATTTTTCTGATGTTTAACTTCAATGCCCAAGAAAAAGTCCAAGGGTCCTAGCTGTTTTAGAGCAAAAGTACAGCTGAGGTCCTTAATAACTTGTTTAACAAGAGAAGGAGAAGATCAAGTTACTATGATGTCATCCACATAGACTAAGATGTAGAGCTGATGAGAGTCAGATATATGAATGAACAACGAATTATCACACTTGCTGATTTTAAACCCAAGTTTGAAAAGAGAACCCTTTAATCTTTCAAACCATTGTCTTAGAGCTTGTTTTAAACCATAAATAACTTTATGCAACTTGCAGACTAAAGCTTTATCCCCCTGTTGAAAACCAACAGGTTGAGTCATATATACTTCTTCGTTTAGGATTCCATTAAGGAATGCATTGTTAATGTCTAGTTGTTCAATTATCCACTGATGAGAGACAGCTAGAGTTAGTAATACTCTTATGGTAACAGGTTTTACCACAGGAGAAAATGTTTCAGTGTAGTCAACTCCCTTTCGTTGATGAAAGCCTTTGGCCACAAGTCTTGCTTTGTACTTGTTGATGGTGCCATCTGGATTCTCTTTGATTCTGAACACCCATTTGCAACCAATGGTCTGTTTATGGGGAGGAAGAGGCACCAGAGACCAGGTTCCTAGGGCCATCAGAGCATCATATTCAACCTGCATAGCTTGCTGCCAAACTGGTTCAGCAAGGGCAGCTTTAGCACTGATAGGTTCACAACTGCTTAAATGAACTCTGGGAGCAGTGGCTTGAAGAATGCCAGATTTAGACCTGGTTTGCATTGGATGAGAAAAAGTGACCATAGGGAGTGAAGTAGACTCCCTGGATGGAGAGATGGAGGGAGAGTACTCAGAACCCGAGGGAATAGGGACAGAAGGTGAAGGAATTGGAACAGGAGAAGCAGAAGACTCACTGTCAAAACCAAGGGAAGCAGGGGATGACACGAAATGAGGAACAGAACTCGAGGGATGAACAATAGGAGAAGGAGAACTAGGAATTGACGGTTCAGGACAAGAAACTATGCAAGGAGTAGGATGAAAGGATGTAAACATTGAAGAATCAGTGAGAGGAATGACACTCTGCTTGGGTGGCTCACTGCTATAGGGAAATATATGTTCATTGAAGAGAACATCTTTTGAAATAAAGATCTTGCCATCTTGAGAAAGACATTTGTATCCTTTATGGTTTAGGGAGTATCCAAGAAAGGTGCACTCAGAACTTCGAGGACTAAGTTTGTGTTTGTTGAAAGGCCTGAGTAAAGGATAACAAGCACAACCAAAGACTTTTAGAAAGCTATAATCAGGAAGATGACCAAATAAAATTTGATGAGGAGATTTGTGTTTGAGAGTATAAGAGGGAAGTCTGTTGATGAGAAAAACAGACGTAACAAAGGCATGGTCCCAAAATGACATAGGTAGGTGAGCATGACTCAGTAAAGTAAGGCCAGTGTCAACTATATGCCTATGTTTGCGTTCGACTGTACCTTGCTGATGATGCGTGTGAGGGCAGGATAGTCTATGCACAATTCCTAGAGTTTTTAAGAAGGTAGTAAACGGACGAAATTCCCCTCCAAAGTCACTCTGAACAGCTTTGATAGAGTGATTGAATTGATTATGGACATACTTGATAAAATACTGAAACACGGTAAGTGTTTCAGATTTTAGCTTTAAAAGAAAAATCCATGTGTGTTTGCTAAAAGCATTCACAATGGATAGATAATAGCGGAATCCTCCTGAGTAAACAGGTGCAGGGCCCCATAGGTCCACATAGACTAAAGCAAAAGGAGAATTATAAACAGTAGTAGAACTGGGAGCATGAAGTTTGTGAGCCTTACCCATACAGCAGGAAGAACAGAAATCAACTAAAGTTTTATTGACATGAGGAATCTTACATTGAGTCAAAACACTTTTTACAATTGCTTCATGAGGATGACCTAAACGGGAATGCCACAAAGAAAAGGTAGAAATAGTACTTGTTGAATTACAATGACCTAAAACAGATTTATTACAAGTAGAATTATGCAAACCATCATGCACAACAGTGTGAGGAAGAGTGGAAGGAGAACAGTGAGACTTAGAGCTTGGAGCAAGACCATGAAAGGCATAGAGTCCTTCCTTGGTGAGAGAACCATGAAGTAAAATTTCATTAGTAACCTGAGATTTCACAAAGCAAGCATTAGGATGAAATTCAAAGTAGCAAGAATTTTCTCTAGCAAATTGGGAAACACTTAAAAGATTCTTTGTGATAGAAGGAACTAAAAGGAGGTTATGAAGGGAAAGAGTAATTTCAGAATTGAGATTAGAGGTAAATGAAGAATTTCCAACAGATTTAATTGGAATTCCAGTACCATTACCCATATAAATTTGATCATGACCAAAAGACTCAACCGGTTCATGTACCAAGGAGGCATCAGCAGTTAGATGATTTGTTGCTCCAGAGTCTGGGTACCAGGTGACACGTCTTGAGTCACGGGGAGGAGGAGCTTCACGATGAGTAGCTTGAGCAGTCATGGCAAATTGTTGATGAGGGAATTGGTGTCCAGAGTGTGGACCAGGCCCAAGAAGAGAATTTCCAATTTGATGAGAAGAAAATTGTCCATGTTGACCATTGTGAAAATCAGTGGGATAATCTGGATAAAAATGGGCCGGATAATAACGAGGAGGCCCAATGTTAGAGTTATTAGGGTTGTAGTGGGAATAAGGAGGTTGACGTGGCATGTAGTTAGGTGAAAGGGATTGCACGTGTTGACCAGCGTACGTTAGTGGCCCCCCATAGTTCAGAGGCGCATAGTAGCAAGCGCTGACGTCATGACCACTCCTGTTGCAATAAACACAGAAAAGAGAAGAGAAACGTCCAGAAACTCTTCCACCACGATAACGACCATTAAAGCTCCCACGACGACCACGATTTGTACCTCTATAATATCCAGAATTGCCAAATCCAGCAAATGAAGAAGGAGGTTGAATCTCAGATCTAGGTGAATAATACGACGGAGGAGCCATTGAATTAGGACGAACTTGAGATGATACCTGTCTGGATGAACTCGGTGAAGATTCTGAAGCGAGATTTACTGACAAAGCATCAGACAGAGCTTTGTGCTTATTCTTCTCAAGCCTGGATTCATAGGTCAGAAGAAAAGATTCAAGGTGGTGAATCGAAGGAGGTTCAATTTGACTCTCAATAGAGGTGATAATAGGCTGATATTCTTCATTGAGACCATCCAGAACATAGTCAATGTGTTCAGAACTAGAGATCGGTGTTCCAATGAAGATCAATGCATCAACTAAACCTTTGATCTTAGTGAAGTACTCAGAAATGGAAGACGATCCTTGTGAGATAGAGCGAAGTTGAGATCGCAGTTGTCGGCTTCGAGCTTTAGTTTGAGAATTACAATAGGCTTCAAGTTCTTCCCATAACTGCCACGAATGTGTGCAACCTACAACACGAGGTTGTAAACTTTCAGCAAGAGAATTCAGAATCCATGACAAAATCATTTGATCTACTTCTTCCCAACGAAGATAGGCAGGATTCACTTTGTTGATTAGACGATCATCGTCATTCAGAAAACGGTGAGGAATTTCGGTTCCTAACACAAATCGATTTGCGCGATTTGATGTTAGGGTTGCAAGCATGAAATGCCTCCAAACCAAATAGTTTTTCTCAGTTAGCTTCATTGAAGGAATCGGAAGAGAGAGGGGAGAAGAAACAACTTGAATCGGTGACGCAGCGGAAGGAGAGAACGGAGGAGAAGAAGGAGAAGTCCCAGTGGTGTTGGTGGCAGCCATGGTGGCGTGATACCATATAAGAAAACAGAAAGAAAAGACGAGAGAGAGAGAGAGAGAGAGAGAACAGAACTGAACTTTCGTGAATTTTATTATAATGGATGATCAAGAAAGATCAGCAAAGAGCTACTTATATAGTAGCTGAAATACAAGCTAAAGCCCAAATATGTTTGGCAATACAGTCAATCAGTTATAACAAACTAACTGAAGAACTATATTCTAATACATCCCGGTCACCCGAATATCCTATATGCCCGGACATCTCTCTTTCCTAACCGGTCAGGATCCGAGCGTACCAATCAGGGGACGTCACATGCCCATCAACAAGCCTTGGTGGGTTGGTTCAAGAATCACTCCTCGTCTGATACAACAACAACGCACTGATATATCGTCTGCAATCTCACCTACCGTGCCAACATGATAAGGGTAGGCTACAATACGACTACTAGACGTGCCATAAGCTATAAGTCAACATTGCACATAGTACGACCTTGCCAAAGCTGCCTGACATGGGAGAAGCAGCCCCCGACAGGCCATAATAGTCGATATGCCAACAATATCCTCTAGAGTCACGTCATCCCCTCAACCACTATAAATAAGGGTTCCCCTAAAACGAAGTATCATGATTCCCTCCTAACTTAGAACTCATTACTTGCCATTAATATCCTCTACTTACTTCTTGCTTCTCATTTATTGCTCACAAGCATTATCTTTTTAATCTTACTGACTTAATCGTCAGAGAACATTTTCAGATACTTCCATTGGCAGGTCCAAGTCAACCTCCATCCAAATTTCATAAAATGTCTTACTTGGATCTCCCATCTGACCAGTCCGATCAACCACAAATAAACACATCTAAACCTATCAGGTTTCATATTGAAAAGAATACATCTAAGCAAATCAAGTTTCATATTGAATGAACAACATAAATTTATACATTTTATATAATAAATCAAATTATCTTTATATATTTCATACTTTTATCTTGTATTTCACATATTAAAAAAATTATCTAAAAATAAAAAAATAGTTTAAAATTATCACAATTGGAATGTCCAAATAACATTAAATCCTAAAACAATTCAACGTTCAAATTGTATTCTATACATATTGTTTATTCATTTCTACTACCATTTCAATAAAAGTTCAAATGCTTAGTTTTTTTTATCACAAACCAAAATAAGTTATATCATACAACTTGACAAACAACTAATACAAGGTTCAAACAAATTCGAATACAATTCTATTAAACAAATCACTAAAACAAGTTCAATAAATAAAAAATAACTAAACAACTAGTCAACTATGTCTCTAACTAGCCAATGACCAATCCTTCTATCGTTATCCAAACTTCTAATTACAAATCTAGAAGTATAAATCTGAAAGACATTAAATCAATACATTCCTTCAACATAAAAAATATTAGTACTTGAAGTAACATAATTCAGCAATAGTTGACCAACTAAATCCATGAACCTACTTTCCTTATTAATTGATTATATTCAATTAGAAAATTCAACCATCAAAATCATCACACATACAACATTTGTCCCTTTCTTTTTGGATGCATTCAATAACTATTTTACAAACCCATCAAACTTAAATTTTGAAGCATAAATTATTTTCCTCTATAACTTTGAAACTCTATTTGAAGTATGTGGTGAATTGGTAGCTTTTAAATTTCAATTACACTTAAGGTCATACTATAGTATGGTGATAGATTGTTTATTTATTATATAATGAGAATGATGAGTTTGCAATAAACTTAAGGCACGAAATAATAAGTAGAGAATGGTAATAAAATAATAAAAGCAAGTTGTTTTTGTCCATTTAAGTATTTCAGACTTCCGGTAACCAAACAAGCTAAACACTACCAAAGAGATCAAGGCTGGTGCCTTTATCATGCATTTTTAATTAGAGATTTAGGCTTTGTTTGAGAGTTAGGAGGGAAAGGGAATGAGAGAGATTAAATGGTTAAGAATGGGAAGAAAAGGGAAAGGAAGGAAATTTTCTCCCTTATTTGGGAGTACAAAATTTAGATGAGGGAAGGTAAACTAATGATAATGTAATAATATTTTTTTTATTTTTCCTTTAAAAATGTAATTAACAATGAGAAATGGACAATAATATATAATTATATAATAATACTAATAATATTTAGTCATTTTGACATTTTACCTCTAAAAACCCCAAATTGGGGGACTTTAAAAATAGACTCTCTCTCTCATTAATCCAACTCCTAAAGAAGGGGAAGACTTTCCAAAGTCATCTCTTTCCTTCCCCTCCCCTCCAAAACTTCACTCCCAAACAAAACCTTAAAGTTTTAGCATTAAGTTTAAAAATTAGTGTACATACTAATTACCTTAAAAATTAAAGTTCATAGTAATTACCTTAAAAACGAGTTCATACTAATTACCTTAAAAAATTTAGAATTCTTAGCCATTCATTATTAAAAAAATAAAAAATTTATTATTTTAACTAGTGTGTACAGGCACTTTGTAATGTATAGTTTGTATTTTATAAATTCAAATATAATTTTTTGCGCTAAATTTACGGTTGAATTTATTCAATTGGTCTAATATTCACTTTTTTAAATACACTTTTAAAATAAGAAGATAATAAGGATAAAATAAGAAAATAATATTATATGGTTTTTTGGTAGAAATAAAAAGATATTGAGGGCAAAATAGGAAAACACAAATTACACCATGATGGGTGGTTATTTTGTGTTTTCCCTTTATTAATAGTATATAATATAATGTATAGTTTGTATTTTATAAATTCAAATATAATTTTTTGCGCTAAATGTATGGCTGAAATAAGAAGATAATAAGGATAAAATAAGAAAATAATATTATATGGTTTTTTGGTAGAAATAAAAAGATATTGAGGGCAAAATAGGAAAACACAAATTACACCATGATGGGTGGTTATTTTGTGTTTTCCCTTTATTAATAGTATAGATAGTATAGATATAGATATGTAGTGTGATTTGATTTTAGTGATTCTTGAATTTTCAAGATAATGAATTGAACTAAACTTAAACAATTCTTTCAAAGAAAAATCAAACTAAACAATGGAAATGGAACTAAACCGAACCATGTTTTTTGTTTGGTTTACAGTTTAATTAGAACCACTTACCACAATTATTTATCTTTTATAACTCATGAACTCTTGAATAAAAAGAGTGTCATTCAAGGGATTGTCCTGTGAAAGCTGTCATATCGCCCATGTACAAATTTTAAGTACAAGTCAAGGTAACTGTCCAAAAAAATTGAGTTTTAAGTTTGAAAAATTTAAAAACCAATAATACTTAAGTTTTGTAATATGGGTTTAATTTTGATTTTGTAGTTTTGAAGTTTCAAACGTTGTTGACAATCTTAGTAGCATTGCATGCAACAGTACTTGGAGGGACAGTGATGGTGATAATTGTCATAATCAGGATAATGTGGTGGCTGTGATATGTAATATACTTTTCGCTTAGTTCACCTTTAAATTTTAAAGGTGAAGGAATAAAAAAGGAAAGTTTAGGAATTATCTTATAAAAGTATTTTATAACTCTCAAGTCTTCTATTCTTCTTTCTTCCCATTTAAAATTCAACTCTCAAACTAATCGTTAGTAATGATCATATAATCGTTAATAATGATGATGGCTAAGGCCGTTAGGATAATGGTGTTGGTTAGAGTATGATGATAATGAGGACAACAATGGTGGTGATTGTTGTGGGGCAACGATGTTGTGGTGGTTACTATGTTAGTGGTGGGAAATATATTTTTGAAACAAGAACTATAAAAAGACCTATTTTTTATGGATTAAAATGAGAATAAAGTATTTCTTATTACTACTAAAAGTATAATATGTGTATTATTTTGTTTAGTTTTAGAAATATCTTTATTAAAAATAATTATATAGGACACATTTCAAAATTTCAATGGTTGGAAGAGATAATTTATTTTTTTATATTATGAGATATTTTATTCTCTTTGAAAATTGAGGTAAAATTGTTTTGAAAATGAGTTAAAAATTAATTTAACCCTTTTTTTGTTGTTGCCAAACATGCTTTCTTTTTAAAATAATATTTTAAAACAAAATCTGAAAACTCGTAACCACAGCAAATATAATATAAAGTTAGAACCAATTTAATTAAATAAGTTCATCTGGAACCAATTTAATTAAATAAGTTTAATTGGAGAGAGTCTTGAAAAATCAAAACTTCACATAGAAATAAACTAGTTTATTTTCTACCAAAAAAACTAGTTTATTTCTATGCTCTAACATTTAAGTTTTGATTAAATATATGATACTAGATTTATTTGTATTGTTATTCTAGAATTTAACATGAGGTGATATTTTGTATCCATATGGTAAAAATATATATGGAATTACCTTTGATGAACCAATTATGCATTTTATTAAACACAATTAATATATGAAGAAGGTATACTATATTTAATAGATAACTAAGTTTCAGATGTTCATTCTTTGTCATACTCACTCTACTGACTTCTAAGTCTAAAAAAATATTATTATTTTTGTTACTATTTTTAACGGAATGAGATGAAACTTTTTCTTTAATTAAACTCCCAAAAATTACCTTACAATTTGTGGTGGAGTAAATGGAATACAAATTTTTCTTCCATCTCATTAGAAATGTCCAAATATATCATAAAACTATTGGATACAAATTTTAGAGTTTGATTTGATACATTAAATTTACACTTTAAATAACAAAATTAATATAATTAGTGTTGTTAAAACTGTATCGGTTATCAAACCGTTCATGGTACTGATATAGTAGTACAGTTGTTCAACCGGTGGTTCAGTAATTAAACCGCATTCCGCTTAAACCGGACATACATACTTATATTTATATATATAAAAACCTATAACAAAAAAAATTCAAATAGGTAGATACTCAAATTTATAATTCATATTTATAATCTACTCAAAATTCACATAAACAAACAACTTTAAGTCTTTAACAAATTCAAAGTCTAAATTAAAAAACATATATTAATCCAAAAGTATCACTTAATAACCGCAAAATATAAATAAATGACACAAGTTCACAACTCACTCTACAAAACAAATAAATTTGGAGTTTTAATATTTAACACCAAGGAGTCAATATCAATATTATATTTTTCCACCAAATCCTATTTTCAGACACTACTCCAAGATTACACAAATGTCACTCAGATTACACACGAATGTTAGGAACAAAAAAGTGTAATCTATATATGCCTCGGAAACATGTGCCTTGAAGTGTTGAAGAATGGTTGGAAAGATGAGTCATTTTGTAATGAGTTTTTAAGTTTTTTTCAAAAAAAAATATATATGTATAAACTGGTCGGTTTAGTAAAATACCAGCCAGTCACCAGTTTTGATCGGTTTTTGACCAGTTTTGATACTTGATCGGTTCAACACATGTACCGTAACGATTATGGGTCTGGTTCACCGGTTTTCTGATTGAACCGGCCGGTACGAAATAGTTTTTCCAACATTGAATATAATATAACGAATTATTCTATTACAGAGATAATTTATCCACGTAAAAAAGAATGCAACACAATACTCAATCAATAATATACGACTAACTCAGAAATGTGCAATTTAGAAAATGGTAAATATAGTTAAGTTGTATAAATGAATCCAAAATTCTAATCAACCCAATCCATTCCTTATCACGTCAATCCAACGACATTCAATCAAACGTAATTTTGATATATTTTTTATTTTTAATCAATTTACGATTTTATTTTGGATCAATTTATACCTAATCCCTAACAAAGTAAATTACACTCAACCATGAGATTTAGACTTTTAGTAAAATTATTACACAAATAATTTATCTTTTTTAAATATACACAAATCATCTCTAACTATATATATATACATTACATTTACATTGACTACTTGTGTAATAGAGAAAATTATTATTTTTTATACAAAAAATGGTAATAAGTGTAATTAAGTCAACGAAATATAAAATATTATATAAATCTACGTACATATATTTGAATCTTATATATATTAGAAGTATATGGAGTAACAAAAATATATGTACTAGATTGAGTAGATTCATATTATTTATTAAAGACAATTCCAAATAGTATTAATGTCTATTAATTATTTTTGGTTTGTTTCAAACTGCATTAATAGTTCTAAGAAGCTCTTTAAATTACTCTTATATTATATTGCAACTAACTAAAATAATAAATAGTCATCGAATGTTATACTAGTTGAATATGTCTTCACAATGTATCATATTTTGTTTAACTTAATTACAATCGTCACCATTTTTTTGTTTAAGAAATTACACTCATCTTGCCTAGAGGGGGTAGTCAGTGTTATATATGTATATAATTAGGGGTGTATTGTGTAGATTTAAAAAAAGAGGGGTAACTTATGCAATTTTAATAAAACTCGGGATATCAATGTAATTTACTCTGAAGAATAATATCCAACATAAAATAAGTCAAATGTATATACTAGGGGTAAGTTATATCCATCCTTATCTATTTTCCTAATTTGTTCTAATCATGATTGAGTTCTGAATATGGTTAAATTTTATTGAGTTGAGGGCAAAGTTTGAGTTTAAAATATGAGACATAATCAACAATTATACAATCAATATTTAAGGTTGAGTGAGTGACAAGCATCACTACGTCGGACTGACCCATAGTCATCCATTCATCATGTTTGTGTGTCTATTTAATTTGTATATAGTAAAATGACATTTTTTTACCTAAATTATCATTGATACTCTATTTTTTAATCATATACCCACATATATGTAAACAATAAACAAAATATCTAAATATTTATAATAATAAGTAATATTAATCAGATTTTATCTAAAGAGATATGTATTATAGTTAGTCAAATTTGAGTTCAAAAGATAGTTCGATTGACATTTGGGATAAGTTAATCTTTACATATGAAACTGAATTCAAGTTTAAAAAATAACTTAACTAATATTTAAGATTTGATAGTGAACAAACCTTACTCAACCCAATCGTAAGATGAAGTTATGATATATACGTATGAAAATCACCATCATCTCTCCCTTTTTATAGTACAAAAAAACTGCAATTATGTAACTTCCTAAGTTATAACTCCTCCCTTCTTCTCTCTTTCTATAACGTTCTATGCCCAATCTCTATTCTCTGCACCATCCGGGCTAAGAGACATAGTAGTGATTGAAACAAGACAGCATAAAACAAATATTTTACTCAAAAAACATCTAATCTTAGTTCAACCATTTATTTAATAATAATAAAAAAGGTAATAAGAGAGAGAAAGTGAGGGAACAACGTAGAATGCTGGATTCGAGTGGTGTAGAGTCAAACGCGAAGAAAGTGGTGTATGTGATTCTATAACTGAAACTACATCCACATGGGTGGTGCAGGAACATTTGTTCAAGCCATTCGTCGCTTGTTTAATCCACAACAACGTTCTTCTTCTTCTTCTTCTTCTTCTTCTCAACAACATGTTTCTAATAATAACAATGCCATTTTTGTTAATGATTTGAGTTCTCAATTACCCACTAATCCTAATCAGGAAACTGATCTTGCCCTTGACGGAGATTTTGATTACTCTGCTTTGAAGCATATTAAAGTTCCTACGTGTAACCTCTTTGCTCCTGATTTTTCCATGGATCCTCATAAAAAGGTTGCTTTTTTATTCCTGAATATTGAGATCCGGTTTTTTTGATTGTGGGGTTTTCTTGTTTTTGTGTTTTTAATGTGATCTGGTTCCTTTATCTTGTTTGGTTTATTGTTTAGCTTTCTGGGTACTGATCAAGTTTCATTTTTTTTTTCCTTTTTTCTAAATAATGTTTATACTTTTTGATGTTGTTTTGTTTAGTTATTTAATGAATCAATTGAGTCATTACATTTATTTTCTGTTTAAGAAATCTTTTTGGTCACAAAACCTAAGCAGTTAAGGAAGTCTTTTTGGATAAGCTCAGATTAATCGGAGTCCAAATGATTTCTGAACATCAATATCAGACAAAAAAGACATTAGTGTTTTTTTCTGTCACTAAAAAATCATAGCTTAGGCTATATTGGTGCCCCATGAAATCTGGATGGGGTTTTATTTAGGAACATGAAAAAAAATAGGAATAGATTGTAATATGTTGTTTGATGCTGATGGCAGAGATTGTAATTGTTTTCATTACTGGTAAGAGGTAGCAATCGTAGCATTGACAATAGAAGTAATGATTTTGATTAGTTCCCAGAATTTATCTTAAAGCATTAGTTTGATATGTTTTCCGTAGTTAGGGAATGTTCAACCTGCTATAGTATGGCAATTTGTATGAGGAAGTCCTAAGTTTCATGGCATTGCCAGTATATGTGTGAATTTGGTAGATTTAAATTACTCATAGTGGATTTTCTGTGGCTTCCTGCATCTCTGTGCTTTAGATGTTACCCTAGCTTTTGTATTAGGTCAAAAGAAGATATCCCATTATTTTACGGTCGTCACACTTCTAATTGTGTTTGCAACACATGTTTCAACAATTTGCATAATGATTTTTGGTTATCAAACAGGGTGCGCAAGAAGTGGAGTTTTTTACTGAGTATGGAGAGGCAAGTCGATACCAGATCCTAGAAGTCGTTGGGAAAGGAAGTTATGGTGTTGTGGGTTCTGCTGTTGACACTCATACTGGTGAAAAGGTTGCAATCAAGAAAATTAATGATGTTTTTGAACATGTATCAGATGCCACACGGATCCTAAGAGAAATTAAACTCCTTCGGTTGCTCAGACATCCTGATATTGTAGAAATTAAGCATATTATGCTTCCTCCTTCCCGACGAGAGTTTAAGGATATCTATGTTGTGTTTGAGTTGATGGAATCTGACCTTCATCAAGTAATTAAGGCAAATGATGATCTTACTCCTGAGCACCACCAATTTTTCTTGTACCAACTTCTTCGGGGCCTGAAATATATACATGCAGGTATCCTTCGAATTAGGTTATCGACTTTTCAAATAGAGATATTAAACTAATACATAATATTTTCTTGCAGCAAATGTATTTCATCGTGATTTGAAGCCAAAAAATATTCTTGCTAATGCTGATTGCAAACTAAAGATATGTGATTTCGGGCTTGCTCGAGTTTCTTTTAATGATGCTCCATCCGCTATATTCTGGACTGTGAGTACACTTATTGTGCACATGACCAATTCTGTTTGGCCTTTTAAGATGTTTGGTAGGGAATTTATATTGCAGTCGAGGTATCTCTCTAAATCTCTAACTGACTCAACTTACCTACCTTTACTTAGGACTATGTTGCAACTCGGTGGTACCGTGCACCTGAACTATGTGGTTCTTTTTTCTCAAAAGTAAGCTTCTTTTCTTCTTTGACAGTGCCTCTACTTGGGTTGTGTATGATATAAGGACTTAAATACACTTAAAGCTGTGTATGATATAAGAAGTTAAATACACTTGAAAGGTTGTAAATGACGGAAGAAGTTAAATACTGTTAAAGTTGTGTACAAGATAAGAAGTTAAAAACACTTAAAAGTATTGAAATATACACTTAAAAGGTTGTATATGACGGAAGAAGTTAAATACTGTTAATGTTGCATACAAGATAAGAAGTTAAAAACACTTAACGTACTGAAATATATATGTAATTTTAAAATCCTTGCATTTTGCAGTATACTCCCGCAATTGATATTTGGAGCATTGGATGCATATTTGCAGAGATGCTCACTGGGAAGCCGTTATTTCCTGGAAAAAATGTGGTGCACCAATTGGACCTCATGACTGATTTGCTTGGAACTCCTCCTGCCGAGTCTATTGCAAGGGTTAGTTTATCAAAATATACTTTCCACTTTCCTCAACCTATTCTACTCGTCCTTATTGAAAATTCTTCCTGTAGTATGTTTTAAACATACTCCTTCACTTCTTATGGTTTGTTTAAATAAATAAAATACATTTAGGCTTAATTTTACTTCCTCTACCCTGTTCTCTTGCATATAATAATTCATCTTAATTTTACAGATTCGAAATGAGAAAGCTAGAAGGTATCTTAGCAGCATGCGAAAAAAGCAACCAGTTCCATTGTCTGAAAAATTTCCAAATGCAGATCCGTTGGCTCTTTCTACGCTGGAGCGCCTACTTGCATTTGATCCTAAAGACCGTCCAACAGCTGAAGAGGTTGATCTTCTATCACCTATATAACTAAGAGGGAAATTTCATTGATAGTTACAGAAGTGGAAACTTCATAATTTTCTGCTTGTCATTGCAGGCATTAGCCGATCCTTATTTCAATGGTTTGTCAAATATTGATCGTGAACCATCCACTCAACCCATTTCAAAACTTGAGTTTGAGTTTGAGAGAAGGAAATTGACGAAAGATGATGTTAGAGAGTTGATTTATAGAGAGGTATCACCATACATTTTAGTCACTTCTGCGTAAATTTATTGTCTTCTCTTTACCACGGTAATAATAATTTGTTATACATTTGGAGTGAACAGATTTTGGAGTATCATCCCCAGATGCTTCAGGAATATCTTCGTGGTGGAGATTTAACCAGCTTTATGTATCCAAGGTAGATGCACTAATATATCCTTGACATTTTATCTGGCTGAGATTCTGTTGGATCCCCCCCTCAACTTTATGTGCTAAACTAGCCTTCATTAGAAAGACACCGGCATGCTTGTTTTATTTGCCATACTATTAAAACTTTAGTTCATTTTTAACATGAGCTTTCGTTAATGTTCATCCCCATGCTAGTTAAAATTTTCATTCTATTGAAATTGCTGGTGGTTAATTTTCTATGTTTTGCATGTCATCTAAGATCTATAAGATTGTGTTGTTTGAAATTTATGTATAATATGCTTTAGTTATTAATTGGTAATTACTAATTCTATTTATATCGTTGCATAGTGGGGTTGATCGGTTCAAGCGACAGTTTGCACATCTTGAGGAGCATTATGGCAAAGGTGAGGGCGGCACCCCATTACAGAGACAGCATGCCTCTTTGCCTAGGTAAGTGTTGGTTAAACATCTGGGTCTGTTGGCAGTTCTAGCCATGCATCAGTAGTATTTTGTTTAAATGCTGGATTACGGAGATTTAATTTGTTTTATATTTTGTTATTACCCTCATGCTTTATGGTATTGAATGCAGGGTAGCTAAGTGCCAATCAGAGCATAAGTATAGCGGATATGAAAATGTTGTGTTGGATGAATGAACATAAAAGAAAAGATAAAATCATGAATATGTGTTTGAGAGAAAGTAATAGTGGCCTCTGTTTAGAAAAATACGGTAGAATCATGCCTAAGATTATTTAGACATATGAGAAAACCAACAAAATCATCAGATAGGAAAGTTGATCAGATGGATGATAATCCGATAATTAGAAGAGGTGGTAGAGCAAGAAAACTTCTAGGTAAAACATTTGAAGAACACCTAAATGACATACTAGAAATTTTAGTTTTTGTTACAACACAATGGTGACATATGATCCATGTAGTTAACCTGACCAGGCAAAATGCTTTGATCGTTGTTCGTTATTATCTTCATGGGTTTTAATTTCTAATCCAGATTATTAATGTCTGTTCATATGAGTTTGGTAAACCTTTTCTCTGAAATTAGAGTCATATGCATTGACTATTGTAATTTCACTTTTTATAGGGAGCGAGTTGTTTCTTCCAAGGATGAAAGTAATCAAAACAACGACTTTGAAAAACCAACTGGATCAAATCTTCAGAGTCCCCCAGCGTCGGATGCGACGGATGCTGGAAATACACAAAATGGACACTCCAAGCCAAGCAACAGCGCACGTAGCTTGCTGAAGAGTGCCAGCATCAGTGGTTCAAAGTGTATAGGTGTGAAACAAAGTAAAGATCAAGAGGTACCTAACTATATCTTTCAAATGCATAGCTCTTTGATTATTTATTCTATTGTTTTGTTGGATTGAAAAGGAATTAGCTAGAGGTTTCAAAATAATTAGAATGCCCAATAATTGGTCCTGATTTTTGTGTTTTATTAAGGCTTATCTCTAAGTTTGTACTTGATAGGTATGACTGCAATTCACCCAATGAAATACATTTATGTCCTATTTATTTTCATTGTATTCTTTTTGCATTAGGCGGAGTCAATTACGGAGATCCGTGACGAGGCAGTAGATGAATTGACAGAGAATCTTGCTTCTCTCCATACTTAGTTCTAGCCTTATTTGTAATTTTGATCTAACTTGCATGCTCTGGTTTTTTCCACAAAGAGAAAAAGGTGGTGGTCCTTTGAAGCAAAGCATAGAAACCCTCCTACTTGTTTCTGCTAGAAACTAAACTTTTGGAGTCTATTGTAATGAACTGCCATTTTGTATTAATACTGTAAGTTCTGTAATTAAGTATTTATTTGTGTATGGAAATGCATTTTGTACTAGTCATTATTTATTATGAAAAAACTGGAATGATTGTGCTAGTTACATTAGTTTATTCTCATTGTAGTTTGCATGTCTTTCTTTGATGGCTTCAGATACAAACACTCTTGATGCACAAAAGGGTATTTGAATAGTTCCTTAAAAAAAAAGGTCACTTGACTAATTGAAACTGCTAGCATGCACGTTTTGGTAGAAGATTAATAAAGTCTTATTGTCTGTTTGCAAGTTGAATTTTGAAGAAAAAAGAAATAAAAATATTCAGTTATGTCACAAATGTACTTTGTCGCTTTCATATCTTTCATTTCTCCCTGTTACCTTTTGAAAACCAAATTTTAAATAAATCCTTAAGGTGTATGAGTAAAGATATGAGGTTGATATATATGTTAAACATTATTTATTAAACCCATCTTTTAGAAAGAGTTTGTCATGCCTCCGATGCCTATGTCAATGAAACCAAATTACATTCCTCACTCAAAAGTAGTTAATGAATCTGAATTTTACAAACCATCAACTCTTATCTCTATATCTCACGTCTATCTCTGAGTGAATTAAAACGTAAAAGAGGCTTACATTAATGCTTCCATTTGAAAGGAATCCATCTAAGTACATGACACACAAGTAAGCTACATGGAACTTGAGAATGAGTACAAAATTTTCAGAAATTAACATAAGTCTAGAAAAGAAAGAACCTGAAAGATAAAAGAAAAAAATGCAAGAACACACATGATGGGAACCTGTGTAATCCAGTGGACAACAACTTCATTTCATAGTTACATAATTGTGTAATCATGAAGTCATGAATTCAAATTCAAATCTTATAAACAACCTCTTTAGTTACTTATAAGATAAAGTTATATATATTTACTCTTTTCAGAATATACTAAATGAGAGTCTTATACACTAGACCACCATTTTTAATTATAGTAATATTATGTTATTCTAAAAATATTCTTCACCATAATAAAGTCACATGTATCACTTTCTACCTACTTGAAATTGACATGTGTCACTTGAAGTACATATTTATTATGAGGATATAGCACTTTTATATTAATTAATGTATATTAGGATGATCCATTTGAGAGAATATTAACTGCTCTTTTTAATCTAACATGTTTTTAGGCAATTTTTAATCTAACATGTTATATAAGAATATGTGTAACATTATATTTTTAGTACACCAATTTAAAGATGATATATATTTATTTAATTCATTACGAATAATATGTTTTGATTAATAATTAAAATACTCTAAAACGTAAGTAATGTACATGAATAAAATGCCCAAAAGTTAATTATAAAAACGATCACCCATATGCAATAATAATGAGCATAAAATAAAAATAACAATTCAGAGTTGCAAGATATAAATGTGAATGACTAAGTTAAAATCTTAATAGTAAAAATTTGCATATAAAAAAAAATAAAAAACAAACAAATTATTTGCAATAACCAAAAATCATGTAATATATAAGGGATGTAATATAAAAAATTTGTCATTAAATGGTGGAAGCATGTTGACAAATGGCTTAATTTTTGTGCTCGACTAGCCTCAAAGTAAGTTACAATTTTTATAGCTCTGATTTTTGTCCAAATTTGTAGTTTTATGGATAATCATGCAAACCTTTGTATTGTAAATCTTGTTTCCCACTAGAATTTATATTGCTCTGAACTATTTCGAGCATATGGATCTGTGCTAAATATTTAAACCCAATAAAGATAAGAAAATAAAATACAACGAATTAAAAATTTATATAAAATGCTTGTACAAGTTATATTTTCATATTTCATTATTAAGTATTTATTTTTTATTATAATTATTAAATTAAATTATCACTATTGAATTCTAAGAAGCCACATCACAATTTTGTTATTAGTTATGGGGATGGTAATGAAAACCGAACTTGTGAGTATCTGTCCGAATTCAACCAGAATTTAACGGGGAAAACCCGATGTGATTGAGTTCGGGTTTTACCTGTATTTAATTTTTGAGTTCGGGTTTGATAGAGTAAAGACCTTACCCCAAACCCGCCCTAAAATAATGTAATTCAATTTAAAATTGAAAGTTTTATCACGTGTCCATTATTTTAATTTCTAATTTTACTTTACATATTACTGGCTCTTCAAACATAAAAGAAATAAAACAATATAAGAGAAAATAGAAACAGTAGAGAAAAATGAAATGATACTATAACTTTGTTATTACTCATAGGGATGGTAATGAAAACTGAACCTGTGAGTATCTGCCCGAATTCAACCCGAATTTAACGGGGAAACCCAATGTGATTAGGTTCGCGTTTTACCTATGTTTAATTTTCGAGTTCGGGTTTGGTAGAGCAAAGACTTTACCCCGAACTCGCCTCAAAGTAATGTAATTCAATTTAAAATTGAAAGTTCTATCATGTGTCAATTATTTTAATTTCTAATTTTACTTTACATACTAATGACTCTTCAAACATAAAAGAAATAAAACAATATAAGAGAAAATAGAAACGCTAGAGAAAAATGAAATGATACTATAACTTTGTTATTACTCATAGGGATGGTAATGAAAACTGAACATGTGAGTATCTGCCTGAACTCAACCCGAATTTAACGGGGAAACCCAATGTGATTGGATTCAGGTTTTACCTAGGTTTAATTTTCGAGTTCGGGTTTGGTAGAGCAAAGACTTTACCCGAACTCGCCTAAAATAATGTAATTCAATTTAAAATTGAAAGTTCTATCATGTGTCCATTATTTTAATTTCTAATTTTACTTTACGTATTACTAGATCTTCAAACATAAAAAAAATGAAATAATATAAGAGAAAATAGAAACGCTAGAAAAAAATGAAATGAAATGATACTACAACTCTCCTTGAGTACATTTATTATTTTCGGGTTTTCCATCGGGTTTGGGTTACCCGAAACTCAACGGGTTAGAGGATATACCTTTATTTTCTCATCTAATTAACCCAATGCCAAAATCCATCAATTTTTATATGTTTAATATCTGTTGCTCGGACAGCTTGGTTCAATAACCTACATGATATTAGATTAATTTTTGCACCCTAACCAAATCTAGTTTAAATTGTTTTTCATATCGATTTCATTGTATAGTATAATGTTTCGACCTGAACATAACTATTAAATGGAACCTAAATTGTGTGAGCTGTTGTTCTTGCTTCCAGAGTATGTACTAGTTTATCAACATGTAAAGAATTATGCATAAAATAGTAGAACATAACAGAAAATAAAGTAAGGTAATACAGCAATTGCTACTCATAACATAATTGTTAAGTTTCATGTTATTAGAACAGATAACAATAATATGGAAAATTAAACTTGTTTGTTGCAATTTTCATGGGTCTGAAGCTAGACATGCAGGTACAAAACCAAATACAAATGTTTCATTCCTAATGACGATTTTTGCTAGAAGAGACAATCACATAACTCAAGAAGAGGATTAACTTCTTCTCTCCACAAATGAGGGATACCTTGGTTATAACCTAAAAAATAAAATAAAAACTTAGTCTGATTTTTTTTGTTGCAAAACATCTCACTTCCTTAGTATGACTGAATTCTCCACTCTTCAATTCCTTCTTCAAGCAAAACAGGACAAAATAATTTAATTATTTTGATAGATCATATTTTCATTTCATTGATGAAGCTCATAATTAGTCTCACTAACACAATTACTATATCAATCTTTCTTAAATGATATCATGCTCATGATATCTTTTCACCCCAAAAAATAGAGGTCATGTTAGGACATAAAAACAGTTGAAAATGAAAAATATGTCATACTAAAAAAATACCATGCCATAAAACACACACAAAATTATAAATAGAAGATATACAAGTGCTGCAACTAGAAATGATTAAAAGATTCTAAGAGTTTTGTTACTACTAATTTCAAAAAGAAGGCTCATTATATGACTATGGTGGTGAAAAAAGAAGTTACATGCATTCATGTTTATCAACTGAATACTTCTATAACTCCTTAAACATGATTTTAGTAGTTTGCCTTAAAACATGATTTTAGTAGTGCAACAGTGTGATGAGTGTTAGTAGGGGATGCCATGAATTGTGCTAATTGCTGAATGGAGAAGGATATGTCAGGTCTTGTGTTGGTTAAGAATGAGTCTTTTGTAGGCTGAAGGATCAGAATAAGAAGGGATATCATCTTCACATAGATGAGATCCATTAACCATAGGGGTAGAAGTTGGTTTACATCCAATCATTCCAGCATCTAAAATGATTTCTAAGGCATATTTCCTCTGATTCATGGATATTCCGGAGTTGTTTCTAGAAATCTCAAAGCCAATGAAGTATTTTAGATCCCCTAAGTCTTTAGTTTTAAAAGTTGTATCTAAAACAATTTTGAAATGATTGATTTCAATGATATCATTACCACCCAAGATTATATCATCTACATAGACAAGAACAACTGTAATTCTTTCCTTAGAAGTCCACTTAATGAACAAAGAATGATCTCATTTGGCCTTGTGATAATCATGCTTTAGAAGGAAAGTTGAAAGCTTAGCAAACTATTGCTTGCTAGCTTGTCTTAAATCATATATGGACTTTTCTAATTTGCAAACTTGATTAGAATTATGAACCTTAAGGCCAGGAGGAATACTCATATAGACTTTTTCATTTAAATCACCATGTAAAAATGCATTATTCACATCTAATTGCTTAAGATGCCAATTATAAATAGAGGCTAAGGAAAGAAGTAATCTTACAGTGGTTAATTTGGCTACTGGTGAAAAAGTTTCCATATAGTCCACTCTTTCTGTTTGGTTATATCCCTTTGCCACTAACCTTGCTTTATACCTTTCTATACTTCCATATGCTTTATATTTTATTTTTAAAACTCACTTACAACCAATAGCAATTTTATTATTAGGTAGATTAGTCAAGAACCAAGTATCATTCCGTTGCAGGGCCAAAAGTTCTTTATCTATGGGAGCCTGCCAATGGGCAGATTTAATGGCTTGAGAGTATGTTTTTGGTTCTTTTTGAATGGTAAGGGATATGATTCTTGCTTTATAAGAGGTGGAGAAGGAATCATAATTTAGATAAGAGGACAAAGGATACTTGGTGTTGGAATGAGGAATATCTGTATTGCTTAATAGGGCACAGTGATATTCATGGAGATAGCTAGGCATTCTAGTAGTCCTACTACTCTTTCTAATATTAACAGTTTGATCCTCATGGCGATCAGTTTCAGGGCATTCTATGTCTGGGCTAATTTGTAAATCTTGAGGATTAGGAGAGTCTTGGGAAGTAGGCATGTTTGGCAGATTTTGTGTTATGTTTCTAAAAGTTATAGGTGTAGGGAAAATGTCATCATATATGGTTTCATTGAGAAGATTACTATCATTGGATAGGTTCCTTAAAGATGCAGAGTCTTCAGTAGACTTATATGGGAAAATGTTCTCATAGAAGATGACATTCCTACTGATTTCTAAGGCTTTAGTCCTTATATTTAGAACTTTAAAGCCCTTCACACCTTCTTTGAATCCAAGAAAGATACATTTGTCAGTCCTGAAATCTAACTTAGTTCTAAGATGTCCTTGTGTGCTAACAAAACATAAACATCCAAATATTTTTAGGAGATGCAGATTAGGTTGTTTCCTATGCATGATCTCATAAGGAGACCTCTTGTGCAAGACAGGAGTAGGTAAAATATTTACAATGTATGTTGCATGTTTGACAGCATAAGACCAATATAGTTTTGAAACATTACTTTGGATCAAAAGGGCTCTTGCTATATTCAAGAGGTGTTGGTGTTTTCTCTCAACAATTCCATTTTGTTGAGGAGTGTAAGTACATGAAGTTTGGTGCAATATGCCTTTAGTAGAGTAAAAAGATTTCGTAGCAAATTCAGGTCCATTATCACTTCTAACAACTTTAATCTTGGCATTAAACTGAGTATGTATCATGTTAATAAAACTCTGCAAATTGTCAGAGGTTTCTCCTTTAGTTTTCATCATGAATACCCAATTAAACCTAGAATAATCATATACTATAGTAAAGAAATACTTGTGACCATGTATAGAAGGAATAGCAAAGGGACCCCATATATCAACATGTATTAAATCAAAGCATTGTAAAGATTCAGAATGACTTGAGGGAAAAGCTAGTTTTTTTTGTTTTGATTGATGACAAATATCACAAATATGGTCTTTATTGAAAGATACAAATTGAAAATTATTCTTTAATGTCTCCATACAAGCATATGATGGATGTCCAAGTCTATAATGCCAAAGACTAGAATTAGGAATAGTTAGGTGATTAGCAACATAAATATTGATGTGATGATGAAATCTAGAGGTCCTCATCACATATAATCCATTTGCTAGCCTAGCTGTACCAATCCTCCTCAAAGAGTTCTTCTCCTGTATTAAACAGGAAGAAGTGTCAAAGGATAAGATGAATGAGGATTTGGATGTGAGCTTGGCTATGGAAAGTAAATTGTACTTAAAGGTTGGTAGATACAAGACATCATGAATAACAAGATTAGGTGTGATGATGATAGTGCCAGAAAAGTAAGACACTACCTCAGATCCATTAGGCAATTTAATTCTTACAAGATTAATTTTCTTGTGTTGAAAAATTAGATAAACTTGTATTAATATGATCTGTTGCACCACTATCCAATGTCCAAATTATAAATTGATATCTAAGTTTAGAGATACCTGGAACTTGATCATCATGAGCTATTGATGTTGCAAATAACACATTTGCCTCATCAGATCTTGAAGCCTTTGTGTTTGTTTGTTGTTGAAGTAAGCTAACTAGGCCTTGGTAGTGTTGTTTGCTAAGTCCAAAGATAGTGTCATTGTGTTGTGCTTCATGTCCATCAGATGGTTGATCATTATTGTCATCTGGCTCTATAGTGTTTGCAGCCATTACAGAGTTATTTTGTTGAGGTTTGTTTGTCTGATAGTTTGTTGGAAAGCCATGGACCCTATAACAGGTGTCTACAGTATGGCCACTTCTTTTGCAGTGAGTACAATATTTCCTTGAACTGGGTGGTTTGTTCCAAGAACTCCTTCCATAGTTGCTGCTTCTTCCAGGTGTGTTGTTGGCAAATTTTCATTGGCTGCTCTTACCTGAACAAGCTCCCATCTTCCAGTTTCCAGAGGCAATTAAAGCCTTTGAGTCATATTATGGCCCATATAGTTGTCTTTCTTCCTGGAGCACCAAAGAAAATACTTTCCTCATGCTTGGAAGGGGATCAATGAGCATGATTTGTGACTTGACCCCTGAATATGCTTCATTCAATCCTTTGAGAAATCTGATAATTTTGTCTTCTGTCCTATGCTTCTTGATGTCAGGTAGAGCCTCACAGGTGCAACATGGCATGGGTATGGTGCTATCTAGTTCATCCTAGAGGATCTTAAGTTGGGTGAAGTATTCTGAAACATTGAGGTTACCTTGTTTAAACCTTGCTACTGAATCTTGCAGATCTGCAATTTTGGAAGATTTCCTTGGGAATATCTTTCATAGAGATCATCCCATACATCATGAGCCTTATCCACCCATAAGATGCTTTGGGAAATTGAAGGATTCACTAACCTAGTGATCCAAGAAATGACAATGTTGTTGGCTCTTTCCCATGCTTTGTAAATTGGATCTATTTTGGGAGGTGCTTGTATGCTTCCATCCACAAATTCCAACTTTTGCTTTGAAATAAGGCTCATCTTCATTGATTTTGACCATTGGTGATAATTCTCACCATTTATCAAATGAGAAACCAAAGCACTTGCTGGATTCTCTGATGGGTGTATGTAATAAGGGGAGGTTGGATCTTGTGAAGGGTTTGAAAGGCTTGAGGGATCCAATGTTGGACCCGAAGGGATAATGGTGGACATTCTTGAATATAGCAGAGCTCTTTAAAAGAGCTCTGATACCAACTTAGAAAATGACACAAACTTCTTGAAGTAAATCAAAGAACAAGAAGAAGTATACCCGAAAAACACAAGAACACTTGAATAAAATAATACTTGGCGCTCCCTTTTATTGATAGATTGAATACTTGAATTACAAGAGAGGAATCAAAGCCATATATATAGTCAAGGAAATGCACCATAGGGCAGAAACAGAAAAGTAAACTAATTAACTAACAAACTTAACTAATTAACCATCATGACTAACACATTTAACACATGTATAAATAGCCTAAACTAGCACAACTTTTGAGTTGCTTGTATTATACGCAACAACTCTGTTGTTCCTGGGCTTTAACCAATCTGAGTGGAGGCTGAAGGAATTAAGATGCTTGGGATAGATTGGGCTTGTAAGCTTGTAATGAAGACTGCATTTGTATGGGCTGCAATTATCTGGAATTTCTTTGCTAGAGTTAGCATGCTTATTGTTCTGTTCCAAGATGTTTGAATTGTGAATATCCTTCCTTTAATCCAACCTGTATATTTTGCTCTTGGTTTGATCTAGGCTGCACATCCTACTCTTGGTTACTGCCTGCATACAAGCATGAGCAGAATGAGATATGTTAATGTTATGTTCATGCCCTAGCCTAGCCTGAGCACCATCATTATTTGGTGCTGGTGTTTTGTCTAGCATAATACTAGCTTGCTTGGGTAGCAAGCTAGCTCGTTCATGCATATATTTGGCCAGGTTTTGTGGCTCTTTTGATAATAACCTAAAAAATAAAATAAAAACTTAGTCTGATTTTTTTTTTTGCAAAACATCTCACTTCCTTAGTATGATTGAATTCTCTACTCTTCAATTCCTTCTTCAAGCAAAACAGGACAAAATAATTGAATTATTTTGATAGATCATATTTTCATTTCATTAATGAAGCTCATAATTAGTCTCACTAACACATTTACTATGTCAATCTTTCTTAAATGATATCAGCTCATGATATCTTTTCACCCCAAAAAATAGAGGTCATGCTAAGACATAAAAACAGTTGAGAATGAAAAATATGTCATACTAAAAAAACACCATGCCATGAAACACACACAAAATTATAAATAAAAGATATACAAGTGCTGGAACTAGAAATGATTAAAAGATTCTAAGAGTTTTGTTACTACTAATTTCAAAACGAAGGCTCATTATACGACTATATGTTGGGAATCCTTCCTAATTAATGTGTAAGCAAGACCAATGAATCTTGGTATATGAACCATTGAATAATTCAATGATAGTTATTCCAAGGTCTTGGAATTACTCCTTGAGTCTTGAGATTATGAAGTCTAACTTAGAAAGTTGGAGTAGCACTTTTCAAAGTGTCTTGAAAAGTATGACATCAATTAATCATTCACTATGTCTTTATGATGGAGCCTTCCTCCCCTTCACTATATATATAGGGGACTTGTGAGGAAGAGATACAGCAAGCAAGTGAGAAAAACAACATAGAGAGAAAGTGAGAGAGTTTATATCCACATAGTGTGAAATTTGTATTCCTAGTGAGATACTAGAGAGTTTGTATTTCCATCTTTTCGGGTGAGATTGAGTGTTATCCTCTTTGTAAGAGAGAGTCAAATATTGTAATCCTACTTTCTGTAGTGGAGATATTTTTGGACTAGGTCTCGTGGTTGTTTCCTTGTCACATTGAGGAAGTTATTCCATGTTAAAATTCTTGGTGTTATTCTTCTACTCTTCTCTATTTTCTTTATCCACTTGTCGCTTCCGCAAGTGCCCATTTTGCATCATACAGAGGAGAGAAATTGGTTTTAAATTTCCCAACAGTGGTATTAGAGCTCCCAAGTTCATTCGCGGAGCTTACCCTGTATAGTCCAAGATGGAAGAAGCCACTTATATCTTATTTGATGGAGATATGTTCAAGTTGACAGCTGACAACTATTCCTATTGGAAGCCCATGATAAAGGATCATTTATACTGCAAGGATATGCATGAGCCTATTTCTTGAAAAGACAAGCCAAAAGATAAGGGTGATAGGGATTGGGAGGTTTCGAATCGAAAAGTTGTTGCAATGATTCAGAAGTATATTGACAAAAGTTTACTTGAGCATGTGTCCACATACACAAATGCTTATGAGTTATGGTTGAAACTTGAATATATGATTCAAAAGAAAACTCCTAGAAATAAAGCATCTCTTGTCAAAAGGCTGGTGAAACTCGACTACAAAGATGGTCAGAGCATGATAGAGCACTTGAATTCATTCAAGGGTCTTGTCAATCAATTGACAAAGATAGATGATGAGTTGCAAGCACTTCTGCTACCAAGTTCGTTGCCTGAAAGCTGGGATACATTGGTGGTCATGCTCAACAACTCAGTCCCTGATGGAAAGGTCTCAATGGACACTGTTTCAGATAGTCTATTGAATGAAGAATCCAGAAGGAAAGAACGAAGTACATCCTTCCACTCTGAAGCAAATATTGTGGAGAGACGTGGAAGAAGTGAAACTCATGGGAGGAATGAATCTCGTGGAAGAAGCAAAAGCAAATTCAGAGGTCGCCCTCAATCTTGCATGAGGTCAATAACATGCTATTATTGTAGCAAAGAAAGACATAAAAGATCTGAATGCATGTCCTTAAAGAGAGACTAGAAAGCTGGAAATGTCCATGAAGATTTAGTTGATCCAAGGAAAAATGGTCATAAGTCCACCACAGCCGTCGCCGTAGATGATGATGTTCTCCTCATTGGAGAAGACAATTACGTAAATGTTGCATATGGTGATTGTGCTTGGATCGTTGAATCTGGTGCTTCTTTCCATGTAAGTCCACATGGAGGTTTCTTCTCAAACTACAAGAAAGGTGATTATGGTACTGTGAAAATGGGAAACAATGTTACTAGCAAAATTGCGGGAATTGGTGATATTGTGCTGCTAATAGACACATGAGGAAAGCTTATACTGAAGGAGGTGAGACATGTCCTAGATATGCGTCTCAACCTTATCACAATGGGTAAGTTGGATGATGTTGGTTTTGTAAGCCACTTCGGTGCTGGAAAGTGGAAACTAGCAAAAGGCAACCTCGTTATTGTTAGAGGCTCAAAGGAAGGATCTTTGTACATTATGCAAGGACGAATTTGTTCCGGAGAAGCAAATGTTGCTACCGACTCCAAAGATCTTTGGCATAGGTGATTAGGGCACATGAGTGAGAAGGCACTTCAGATTCTTGCCAAAGACCACCTTCCAGGTATAAAAGGTCAAATTTTTTATTCATATACTGATTGTCTTTATGGTAAACAACATAGAGTCAATTTTTAGAGAACAAACAATCCCTCACGGAGAGATGAAGTACTAGAATTGGTGCATTCATATGTTTGTGCACCATTTGAAAGATCTCTTGGATGAGCCTACTACTTTGTCACATTCATAGACGACCACTCGAGAAGAGTATGAGTGTACTTGTTGAAAAGAAAAGATCAAGTACTATCAGCATTCAAAGAGTTCCATGCACTAGTAGAACGTGAGACTGAGAAGAAGTTGAGTGTCTGAAAGCAGACAATGGTGGAGAGTATCGTGGTCCATTTGAAGCCTATTGCAAGGCTTTTGGTATCAGACTGGAGAATACACCACCAAAGACTCCTCAATGGAATGGAGTAGATGAGAGGATGAACTGCACAATTGAAGAGAAGATCAAATGCATGTTGGAAGATGTCAATCTCCACAAGTCTTTATGAGGTGAAGCAGCGAAGACTGCAGTGGATCTCATAAATCGAACACCTTCAAAACCCCTGAACGAAGAAATTCCAGAAGAAGTATGGTACAAGAAGAAGGTATCTTTCAACCACCTGAGAGTATTCGGATGTAGAGCCTTCGTTCACATTCCAAAAGATGAGAGAAAGAAGTTGGATGCTAAGACCAAAGAGTGCATTTACCTTGGGTCTCCAAAACATGAATTTGGGTACAGACTATGGGATCCAATAAACAAGAAAACTATGAGAAGTAGAGATGTTGTGTTCTTTGAGGATCAGACAATCAAAGATGTTCAGAAGAAAAGCGAGTGCAAGTCCAAAGTTCGCATTGATCCCGGGGGAGAGATTTCTCAACAAACAGATCCTGATCATCAGATAGATCCAGAATAGATAGACCAACAGGCAAATCCTGCTCGACGGAACTTGACCAGATTAATGAAGAGTCAGATCATGATGAAATGGTGGTAGACACCCAAATGCATCAAGAACCCGAGCTAGTAGAGCATCAGATGCAAGTTGAACTGAGGCGCTCCGGAAGAGGCAGAATACCTTCTTCAAAGTATCCTGAAGAAGATTATATCACATTGACAGATAATTGTGAACATGAATACTTCTCAGAAGCTATACAGACATCTGATAAAGAAGGGTGGATTAAAGCCATGGAAGATGAGATGAACTCCTTACATGAGAACCACACTTATGATCTGGTGGAGTTGCCCAAAGGAAGAAAAGCCTTGAAAAACAAATGAGTTTATAGGCTTAAAGTTGAAGAAGGAAGCTCAAGACCAAGGTACAAAGCTCGGATTGTTGTGAAAGGATGCAATCAGAATAAAGGAGTTGATTTTGATGAGATATTCTCACCAGTGGTGAAGTATTCCTCCATAAGAGTAGCATTGGTTCTAGCAGCTAGCCTAGACTTAGAAGTTGAACAACTTGATGTCAAAACAGCTTTCTTACATGGAGACAACAAAGAAGAAATCTATATGGAGCAACCAGAAGGTTATGAAGAACCAGGCAAGGAACAATTAGTGTGTCGTATGAATAAGAGTTTGAATCCTTCATGACCAAATACAGTTTCAAGAAAACAACCGGTGATCATTATGTATTCATTAAAAGGTATGAAGATTGCTTATTATCCTCCTCTTATATGTTGATGATATGTTAATCATTGGGCGTGACAAGACCAAGATTGTTAGTTTGAAGAGATGTTTTAAGCAAGTCTTTTTCTATGAAAGACTTGGGTCCTGCAAAGCAGATCCTTAGAATAAGGATAATCAGAGATCGTTCCAAGAAGGTGATATGGCTATCACAGGAGAAGTATATTGAGAAAGTTCTCAAGAGATTCAACATGAATAAGACAAACCCTGTTAGTGTTCCACCTGCTGGACATTTCAAGTTAACAATAATGCAATGTCCAACTAGTGATGAAGAAAGGAAAGAAATTAGCAGAATGCCTTATTCCTCTATGGTAGGAAGCCTAATGTATGCTATGATTTGTACAAGACCAGATATTGCCCACGCAGTTGGAGTTGTGAGTCGGTTCTTGTCCAATCTCGGCAAAGAGCATTGGAATGCAGTAAAGTGGATTTTGAGATATCTGAGGGGAACTACCAAAAGATGTTTATGTTTTGGTAATGAAGATCCTATGTTAGTTGGATACACAGATGCTGACATGGCTGAAGATGTAGATTCTAGAAAATCCACATAAACTTATCTAACTACTTTTGCAGGGGGAGCTGTATCTTGACAATCTAAGTTACAAAGATGTGTTGTATTATCAACAACTGAAGCAGAATATATTGCAGCATCTGAAGCTGGCAAGAAGATAAAATATATGAAAAACATCTTGCATGAGTTGGGTCATGTTCAAGATAGATATGTTTTGCACTATGATAACCAAAGTGCGATTGACCTAGCTAAGAATCCTACGTTTCATTCTCGGACAAAGCATATTGATTATCATTATCATTAGATACGAAATGCTTTGGAGGATGGTGAGTTGCAGCTAGAGAAAATTCATACAGATGATAACTGGTCTGACATGATGACCAAGACAGTTTCACTCAAGAAGCTAACAGATTGTTGCAGAGGTGCAAAACTGGTGATACCCATCAATTAATTCAGGAAGGGGATATTTGTTGGGAATCCTTCCTAATTGATGTGGAAGCAAGACCAATGAATCTTGGTAGATGAACCATTGAATAATTCAATGATGGTTATTCCAATGTCTTGGAATTACTCATTGAGTCTTGAGATTATAAAGTCTAACTTAGAAAGTTGAAGTAGCACTTTTCAAATTGTCTTGAAAAGTATGACATCAATTAATCCTCTACTTTGTCTTTATTATGGAGCCTTCCTCCCCTTCACTATATATATAGGGAACTTGTGAGGAAGAGATACAACAAACAAGTGAGAAAAACAATATATAGAGAAAATTAGAAAGTTTATATCCACATAGTGTGAGATTTGTATTCTTAGTGAGATACTAGACAGTTTGTATTTCCATCTTTTTGGGTGAGATTGAGCGTCATCCTCTTTGTAAGAGAGAGTCAAATATTGTAATCCTACTTTCTATGATATTTTCTGGACTAGGTACCGTGGTTGTTTCCTTCTCACATTGATGATGTTTTTCCACGTTAAAATTGTTGGTGTTATTCTTCTACTCTTCTCTATTTTCTTTATCCACTTGTCGCTTCCGCAAGTGCCCATTTTGTATCACACAAAGGAGGGAAATTGATTTTGAATATCCCAACACTATGGTGGTGAACAAAGAAGTTACATGCATTCATGTTTATCAACTGAATACTTCTATAAGTCCTTAAACATGATTTTAGTAGTTTGCCTTAAAATAAAGTTCAATTGTGATAGTTGGTTTTAGCGACAGTGAACATCGATGTAATAATTGCAACAACTTGATTGAAAGCAGAAAGTTATGGGGAATTCTATCGAGAAAAGCGAAATGTGTAGACTAAATGGAATGTTTATGGGTACAAGATGTCCCAAAAGTACCATGTTTCTATATTCTTGTCTAATAGAATTAGACCAAATAATATAAAATATTAATTTATATTTTATTTTTAATTAAATAACACATTTTAATTTGTTTGAAATGAGTATACTAATAGATAATAAATCTTTATTTATGTTTATGTGGGGCATGGGATTGAGAAGCTCATTCATGTTTCACTCATCCTTTTCTATGGGGTTCTCATCAACCACAATAATGTGGCATGTTCATTGGTCTTAAGGAAAATTATTCAGCTACCATTTTTTAGGGGAAATAATTTGTTACCATTAAGAGCTTTAGTATGATTGAGTACTTAGAAAAACGGAAATACGATGGGAAGCCGTAACTCAGCTATAAATCATATGAATTGTCCATAATATATTTTAACTCACAACCCAACATTGGATTCAACTTGTGATATAAGATTTTATTAGATCTTTAGAATAACTAAAATAGTTAAAAATTCAATTTCTAAGAACAACAATTGTTAAAAGAGTAAATAAACAGAAAAGGGATGAGAGGAAATAGTTGGATAGGTGGTGGATTGCGGTTGCAATTGTAGTTATCATTATAGTTATTTTATTGAAATTATCTGAATTTTTATGATTAAAATAATATTTTTATCATTTGTTTCTATGAAGTTTAGGTCGACCTAATACGGTCCAAGGTGATCCCGTTGCGAACAAATAGAACTAAATCACTATGATTTAGTGTCGCATGATAATTATCTGTATATTTGTTATAGTTATCACAATCGTAATACTACGGTTACTTTACAAAATGTGGTTTGGAATTTGATATAATGGATTATGGAGTCCATTTATGTACAAAGGTCCAGGTTTATGGATGTCGGCTATGTTTTAGATATTTTGTTAATTTTATTAAAAAATGCAAATAATTGGAAAATATGGAGCGATGACCATTTAGAAACAAAATCATAGTTCATATATGTTGATTCGCTTAGGTTTCAGCTAAGTTGAACTTTATGTGAATTTTTTTCATACCCTTTTACCATTTCCTTCGTAGGAGACAATATTAAAAAAGTAGCAAATATAGTTAAAATTGCCACTGATTATTACTTTATTAATAAAGTTTCGGCAGTGAAGACAGATTTTGGTACAAAGATAAGGGTTAGTCGTATGTCCTAATGTCCTATTATGCTGCATGTTATGGGTACCTTTCAGCTTTAGTAATTAAAAAATTACATTGGACTCATGAAAGAGCTTTACATTATATCAATGCTTTTATCACGCTTTTATGTTACTTTATCATATTGCTGGAGGAGTACAATCATTCATGGAATTTCACTAATAAAGATCAAAGTGTTTAACTTATAGAAAATATATACCTTTATTTAATCCTTTGCTTTTGTACTGAACAATGTATCAAGAAACTATCGTTATCTTCAACAGAAAAAGAAAAAGTAGTACTCTATATTGGTAAAGCAAGAATTACTCTAAACTAATTATGTTTTAAAGTCTACAAGGTTTCTTTGAAGTTTTTTGTTTCAAGTTGTTAATGTAAATTCATTTTTTTGCTAGTTTTATGACTTAAAAACTAGGCGTGGAAATAGGTCATGGTGAACCATATAAGTCTTAACATGAAGAAGTTTAATAAGTGCTTCAAATTGAAGGTGGAACACCGTCTATAGATTTCTCACGAGGGTGCAAATTTTAATACATGATTTACAAGTCTACTTAAAAACTTATCTTTTAATAAAATCTACTCAATCTAAGTGGAGAAGTGATGCTACCTTGAGCATTTGTGACCAACCTTAGAATTCTAGAAGACATGAATGATTATGAATAAGGAGGAGTGGGCTAAGTAAAGAGAAAGGAAGTGATAATTGTATATGTGTCCATTTTCTTTAATATCGACATGTAACATGATAGTAGCACTAATCACATGGGATTGTGTTGAAGTACTAAAATACTACATGTGATTGAGTTCAAATATTAAAATATTAATTTTGATATATATATATAAAGGAGAAGACCTAAGTTAAGTTACACTAAATTTCAGCATTTAATTTTTTTAAATCCAATGAACCAAATTGATGAAACTTAAATGTTATCTAAGATTCTTCTTTTTCTCTGTAATCACTTATTTCAGTCATTCATTTGGTCCCTTACATTTTAAAAATCAATAGTCAACATTAATTATAATAAGGTAACTTAACTTTAGTGTAATCAGATTCCTCATCATATATATAATTTACTATTAAATAAGTTTTTGATAGTACTAATATGCCTTTTTAAAATTAGAGTGAGACTTTTTTAAATATATAGGATTTTTTAATAATATGTATTTTTGAGTTTTGACCATTAGCTAAACAAACTCATCTTCATTATTAAAGAAGATATTTATATAAAAATATATAGAAAAATTAAAGAATAATAATACTCGCTATTTAGTTTATATTAAAATTATATTTTTATTCTTAAAAGTATATCAAAACAGATATGGTCATGTGGCTCATACCAAGTAGCTAGATCAAGCCTTATGTAGGCGCCAATATAGAGTATCATAGAGTGACATGTGAGCTATACTATTCCCATCCGAACTTAAAACTTATGGGGAATATAATTGTATTTTTAGTATAAAAATTTATACACAATTATTATATTATTTACTATTCATTTAAATTATTTTTTACTTTTTCTAAAGATTCAATGTTGATTAAATATGAATAATAAATGATATAATAATTGTATATAAAATTCATATACCGTCAATATTTTATCATAATAAATTTGGGGTAAAAATTATTTTAAAAAATTGACCAAGTAAAACCAAAACAAAATTACAGAAAAATTACATAGCGAAATAAAAAAAGTAAAACATAAAACACTAATCACATAACTAACACGTGATCTGAATAACTGATTTCTACTCTCCACGTCTAACTTATGAGCAGAGTACATGTACTATTGAAGAAGTATCACGAGAAGTTCTCCTAATAAATTCTGCAATTAATATTACGTAGATCTAATATCCTAAAAGGCTCATTTTTATTTAAAGTGCTTAAAGCATATTACTCAAAGGAGATAAATGGAAAATTTTATCTTAAAAATTAGAGTAAATTACACTGATACCCTGAGTTTTAGTGAAATTACATAAATCATCCCTCATTTTTTTTGCACCTACACAAACTCCTTAATTTTTATACTTTCATTACACTGACTACCCCTATATGAGAAATATGTGTAATCTTTAAACAAAAAATATGATAAATGCAATTAAGTTAAACAAAACATGATATATTGTTGAGACAAGTCCAAATAATATATAAATCAATGTATTTTCGTTATTTTTTGTTACAAAATGCATCAACAGTTCTAAAGAAATATTGTTTAAATCGTTTTTATACTTTATCGTAACGAACCAAAAATAATAATGAGGTATTGACTTATATATTATTTGGACTTGTCTCTATAATATGTCATGTTTTGGTTAACTTAATTGCGTTATCACATTTTTTGTTTAAAATATTACACTTATTTCTCGTGCAGGGGTGATCGGTGTAATGAAAGCATAAAAAGCAGGGGGTTTTGTGCAGGGGTAAAAAAGTGAGGGGTGGTTTGTGTAATTTCACTAAAACTCAGGGGTGTCAGTGTAATTTAATCTAAAAATTAATGTTTTAACATATCATATTTGATAGAGTTATTTTTTCAATACTAAATTAAATAATTAATGTCCTACATTCTTTAAATAATATCTTAAAAAATTTAAAGACGTTTTAAAAATTATGATGTCTTTTGATTTATATAATTAATTTTATGTAGTGTGAATTAAGATTTGGTTATTTCATCTTTTCACGTAGGCAACAAAATTTATGTTTTGGTGCGGAATGTGTAATAAAGTGTTTGATAATGAGAAAGAGAGTCACGCCTTTTGCTTTAGGACAATATAAGTCTCCTGAGCAGCTTTAGACTGCAAAACGTGCTAGTCCCTCCCAAAGGCTCCAACCTCAAAGCCTAATAGGGAATGATAAACTGACACCATTTCATTTCAATATTAGTGGGGTTAATTTATGGTTTACTTTATTTACGAGTTATAATGAATATTATAGACTTAGTCACAAAATAATTTTTGAGACGAATCTAAAATTAATATTTTCTCTTTATTTCTATGAATTATGATAGGACAAATCAAAAGTGCATTATTATGACGTCAAGTAATAAAATAAAATATCGATCCTATAAACGTTGAAAAATTCCTTTAATTATAACAATTAATTTATACTTAACTCAAATTGGTATTAAAAGTGAATTTAAAACAATTTAACAAATGACAACAATAATTATGAAAATAATAAAAATGATTAAAATCTAATTTAAAATGAGTTCTCGGGATAAGGGTTGCCGCATTTATACTCGCAAATCATTGTTTTGCCCCTATTTGTCAACTTTAAGTTGTGAGGGTGAATTGTTCTTTGATGTGTGTCATCTCTCTCGAACTTCAACACATGTACTCAATTGAAGTCGCATATACTCTCGTGGTATGATTATCAATTGAATCTTTTACTTGGTTCTTTCTATCAAATCACTTCGTAGCAACCCAATGTGAATTCCATAAACCCCCAAGAACCCTAATATTACTCTTGTGAATTAGGATTCTAGTTTGAATAACTGAATGGTCGGATAGTTGGGTTCACCTCTCTATCATTCCTCAATGTATTTAAGATGCATAATTTGTTGGTCAGACAACTCACGTGAATAAAACTCAATTTAATGATTTAAACCACAACACTTAATGAAGTAGAAGTAAGAACGAGTGTTTATTGAATGTAAAAGAGCATAGTCCCAATCTTACAAACAAAAGGAATTACTCACTCATGACGGAGAAGAGAATATCAAATCCTAAATTAGAGAATTGTAATGTAGAGCGTGTTTCATCCTTGAGGGAGAACCCTTATTTATCCTAATTACAAAAGATTGAGCTAAGCCCAACAAAACAAATCTAAGAATATGAAAAATAGGAATAGAATTTGTCATCCACGATCTGATCGTGGATCGTGGCGCCTTCACTTCAAGTTGTTTCTCTTCTATCCAGGCTCCAATGTGACTTTTTTTGGCCATCCAATTGGTCTTCGCATAGTCTCAACACCAAATTTTATCTTCTTGTACCCATTCTCTACTCTTTTTTGGTTCAATCCATCCAACCTGCACAACATAGTAAAAAACACCCGTTTAACTCGAATAAAGAGGAAAAAAAGCTAAAAACAATCTTACAGTCCTAATTATGCCCTAAAATGCAAGTTAAATGCAAATGTCAATACAACATAATTATGTCAATACAACATAATTTCTCATCAGATATACTGGAGAAATTCACAAATACAATGGCACCCTCGTGAATATTAAAATGAGTCGGACTCCTCTTCCGCACTATGAAATAACAAAAAAAACTTACATATAATGTATTTGTATCTCCTTATTAATAGTGAGAATATATTTTTAACTATAAAATTAAAAGAAAAAACATTTTTCTATTTAATAAAGGAGAGAAGTCTGACTCCAGAAAAATAGATTATCATTTTGATTTTTTGGAACTTTGGAGCTTTATTCCTTTTATGCAATTAATCATTTTATTTATTTAATAAACAAGTATAAAATAACTTGGGAGGAAATATCATTTCTAAAATGATATAGTAACAATGTTCTAAAAAGTAAATTACACGGAATACATCTTGTAATGTGCAGAATCTAGCCTATAAATCTTACATTGCTAGGAAGTAGAACTCAGCAGCACGCACCACTTTAGAGTTCACACTATTGAAAGATTTTTCTCATTCTCCCCTTTATTTTAATTTTTACATTTTAACAATTTTATTAAATAATTAAAATGGCAAAACAATATTTTGAGATAGATTCTTCAGATTTCTATAAGATCAGGATTAAGGTATGACATTGACATTAGTGTACTGCTATAAGATTTTATTGGATATTTAAATAAAATAAAACGTCAATTGTTCGATTTCTGTTAACAATATTAAATGAGAGATAGTCACATACTCCAAAAATAATTAGTTCTTCATTCATAAGATAAATGTATATCATCTTTAATACTAGAGATTTCAATACTTAGTAGAAATACCGACACGTAACATCAAGTATTTTTAAAGGTCTAAATTATTAATTATTTTTAATTGAATAATTGGAAACCTTGTAAAATTTTCTTTCCCCTCAAATTCTAATACTAAAAAATCTAAATACTAGGAGAAGATCTTAATTCTGATTGAGTGATGAGATAAATTTCATAATACCAAAAAAAGTAAAAAGGCAAGAGCAAAAAAGTTGAATACAAAGCCTATCATGGATGCTAGATAACATTGTAATGGCAACAGCTGGCTTTTCGTTTTGTCACTTTTTGGCTGTGTTGCAATTGGGATATTGATTTATATAAGGGAAGGCTACATTTATGTTCATAAATAAATCCTTGAAGACCAAGATATTTTTGAGGCTTTGGACCTTCATTAACATGAAGAACACTTTTCCCGTTTTAAAGTTACACACTTTTTATATGTTGCAAGTGGTGGGGACAAAGTTATGCATTAGTGAAACTCAGAATATTGAAGGCCTTAGAATATTGTACGAATTTGGAACTTTAGAATTATTACAATGATTTTTAAGAAGCTTTGTAAACAGAGTCATTCAATCTAAACCTTGTAGTTTCATAGATATTGGATATTCTCAAGATTTGGTGCTTCTAGTTTATAGTTAAATTAGTAAGAACACAGCTCGAAGAATTCTATTTGACCACATGACATTTTATGCTAAATTCTATAATAAAAGGATCATTATTTATAATTGTCATTATTGAAAGTTCATTGGAGGTGCTTAACTTTGTTGATCAGGTTCAGGTAGATTAACAATTTCTGGTTTACAATGTCAAGTAATCACTAAACTTCTTTCTTACTAGAGACCATTTTGCATGACATAGAATGATATTTATAATAATGGGCCTAAAACTAGTGAACTAAGATTGAGTTGTTATAAAAATTAATGAATCACCCAATTATAATAATATTAACATCCAAAAATTGATAGTCTACATGAAGTTGATAAGCTAACAATGGATAAAAATGGGATTGTGAACCTAATTCACCTTTTAAACTAGGTGTTTTGAAAATTACTTTAGAATAAAAAAATTCGAAAGGAATAAAAAAGGAGGTATAATATATAAGGCCTCTATTTAATAGGGTTTGTAAAAAAATAGATGTACAAATAATTTTACCATTGCACCAAAGTTAACCCAAACAAATATGTGAGACTTTGGTGATTGGAATTTCCTTTTTACCTTTTTTTGGATAATAAAGGATAGGCATGACCTTGACTATTTCTTATTTAAAGAAATTGCTGACATTTATTGAGAAAAGTGTCACAACATATAATTTAAGAATAAAATTTACAATACATATAGAATACATAGTGAGGCCATGTGATATGCTCTGATAGCCACAATTTTGTTCCAATACATATATGTGGAGAAAAGGAAAGAACAAAGGTAACTTAACAAAGATAACTAGAGAAAAATAAAGGGATCATTTCTAAATTTAAAATAATAAAAAGAGCCTATTGTTTTGGCTTTTAAGTTGGAAATTGATACCCCAACTCTGTTCAATAAGTCCTTTTATGTCAATCAACTTGGAGTAATTCTCTTTATGATTCAGTTCATACATTTATTGGCTTCAAGTGCTTTTCATTTATCCTTTCCAATATAATAATCATTCAAGTGATATTTCAGGTATTAATCACCTTATCTCAGCCATATATAATTTAATATAGAAAATGTTTAATTATGTAATAGTACACATCAGTGCAAACTGAATCATGAAGTTTAACATTGCTTCCCTTTTGTCCGTCTCCAATAGTTAGTCACCAGGAAAAATAATTTTTTGTCCAAGCTTGCAATGAAACAACATACATCAACAATAACTTTGAGTTTCACTGAGCGGGATCAGCGATATGAATCCGACGATATCATGATACTATATCATACATCATATAACAAAATATTGATTTCTAAATATTTTATAGTCATTTGGTTTCTTTTTCTTGACATTCTACCTTTATAAATACGATTAACCTTCATTTAATTCATTCTATTTAAAGGACTGGTTGGTCTCTACAGCACTTGAGTGCCCTTCGGGGCATTATTTGGCGATGAGCAACTTATCAAATTCGAGCCAAGGTGGAGATTGTTAGATGCCTCTCATTACTATGCCTTAAAAGAATTTTATGACAATTTTATGGCTCTCTTTAAGGGCATTTTATGTCACTTTTATGGCTTTGTTTCCAAGCATCCAATGCTTGGAATCCAAGATACCAAGACTTTGCTTGCCTATAAAAGGACACATATAGAGAGCTTCAAAATCATCTTCACAACACACAACATCTCTTTCATTTACACATATATTGTGAGTGCATTCTTGGTGAGAATTCTTGTTCCATTTGAGAGAGTATTTGTGAGAAAAATATTGTCATTTGTCCTCATCATTATAAGAGGATTTCTTGTACTCTTCTTTTTTACATAGTGGAATTTTGCTCTTGATCGCCCGTGGTTTTTTTCCTCTCACACTGAGGGGTTTTTCCACGTTAAATCTTGTGTGTTATTTTCTTTATCCTTTACTTGCTTCTCTTTTGTTCTCAATTGATTCAATCCTGTGCTTCCGCATTGTGCTCTAACCTTAACAAGTGGAATCAGAGCTCTTACTAAATTGAGAATTTCAAAATGTCTGCAAAATTTGACATTGAGAAGTTTGATGGCAAAATTAGCTTTTCTATTTGGCGAGTCCAAATGAGGGCCGTTCTTATCCAGAGCGGATTAAAGAAAGCTTTAGATGGGAAGTCAAAGAAACCAGTTTCCATGACCGATGATCAATGGGACGAGTTGGATGAAAAGGCGCTTTCAACAATTCAACTTTGTTTGTCGAAGGAGGTTCTTCGTGAGGTTGCCAATGAAGAAACCGCTGCGGCTTTGTGGCTGAAGTTAGAAACTTTATACATGACCAAGAGCCTCGCAAACAAGCTTCGTCTCAAAGAACGGTTATACACCATTCGTATGGTTGAAGGTACTCCTATTCAAACTCATCTTGATGAGTTTAATTCTATTATTATGGATATGCAAAATATTGATATTAATATTGAAGATGAAGACAAAGCTGTTTTGTTGGTTGTCTCTTTACCTTCTACCTATAAGCACTTCAAAGAAATCATGTTGTATGGAAATAATGATACCTTATCCTTTGAAGATGTTAAATCTAATTTATTGTCCAAAGAAAAATTTGATCTTGAAGTTAATTCTGTGGACAAGGGTGAGGGCTTAAGTGTTCGAGGTAGAACTCAAGAAAAAGGGAGTACCAATTATAAAAAGTTCAGATCCAAATCCAGAGGTCGCAAATCCAACAAAACTTGTCGCTATTGCAAGAAACCGGGGCATGACATTCCTGATTGTTTTATCTTAAAGAAAAAACAAGAAAAACAAGATAAGGGAAAATTTCAACAATCCTCTGAAGCTGCTAATATTGAAGCCAATTCTGACGGTGATATTCTTTTATCTGTTGTCTCTTATAATAATAGGAGTAAAACAGAATGGATTCTTGATTCTGGATGTACTTTTCATATGTGTCCTTATAAGGACTTATTCACCACTTTTGAACATGTTGACAGTGGTGTTGTTTTGATGGGCAATGATACCCAATGCAAAGTTGCAGGAATAGGTACTATTCAGATCAAGGCTCATGACGGTGTTGTCAGAACCTTGGCTAATGTCCGCTATATTCCAGATTTGAAGCGGAACTTAATTTCTCTTGGCACCCTAGAGTCTCTCGGGTGTAGGTATTCAGCTGAAGGTGGAGTTCTAAAGGTATTGAAAGGTGCTATGGTATTATTGAAAGCTAACCGGATTGGTAGTTTATATGTCTTGCAAGGTTCTGTTGTGACAGGTTCAACAGCTGTATCTTCTTCAATGCATGATAATGACATTACCAAATTATGGCACATGCGCCTGGGCCATATGAGTGAAAAAGGTATGCACCTTCTAAGCAAACAAGGTCATCTTGGTAAACATGGCATTGGTAAATTGGATTTTTGTAAACATTGTGTTTTTGGGAAACAGAAAAAGGTTAGTTTCTCCACTGCAACTCACCGTACCAAAGGTATTCTTGATTATATTCATTCTGACCTTTGGGGGCCTTCTAAATTTCCTTCTCATGGAGGATGTCGCTATATGATGACCATCATTGATGATTTTTCTCGCAAAGTTTGGGTTTATTTTCTGCAGCATAAAAATGAGACTTTCTCCACTTTCAAGAAGTGGAAAACTCTTGTTGAAACCCAGACAGGGAAGAAAGTGAAGAAGCTTAGAACAGACAATGGATTAGAGTTCTGCAATGGTGATTTTAATGAGTTCTGCACAAAAAATGGTATTGCTAGACACAAAACTATTCCAAGAAATCCTCAACAAAATGGTGTTGCAGAACGGATGAACAGGACTCTACTTGAGAGAGTTCGTTGTATGCTCTCAAATGCTGGGTTATGGCATCGGCGTGAATTTTGGGCTGAAGCAGCATCTACTGCTTGTTACCTGGTTAATCGTTCTCCACATTCAGCACTTGATTTCAAAATCCCAGAAGAAATTTGGTCAGGTAATCCTGTTGATTATTCTAACTTAAGAATCTTTGGATGTCCTGCTTATGCACATGTTAATGATGGTAAATTAGCTCCAAGAGCTGTTGAGTGCATATTTCTTGGTTATGCATCTGAGTCTAAAGGATATCGCTTATGGTATTCTGATGCAAAGTCACGGAAATTAATTCTTAGCAGAGATGTGACTTTTAATGAGGATGCATTTTTATCTTCTGGAAAACAATCTATTGTGTCTTCTTCTACTAGTACAGGTAATCTGCAGGGTACTAGCGAGAAGGTGGAGTTGATAGTGAAACCTACAGTTCCTAATGTTGATGTTCCATCTTCCTCTACAAATCAATCTAGCATTGATGATCATTATGTTGATTGTGATGACAGTACAACTTCTCCTATTCATCAGCAAGAAGATGATTATTGTATTGCTCGAGACAGAACCAGAAGACTAATTAAAAGGCCAGCTAGATACACTGATGGTGATAATTTAATTGCTTATGCAATGTCAGTTGCACAAGAGGTAAATGATGATGTTGAACCTGCCAGCTATACAGAAGCTGTTTCTTGTGTTGATTCGTCACAGTGGCTAGTGGCTATGAATGAAGAGATTGAAAGTCTTCATAAGAATGGTACTTGGGCTTTGACAGAGCTTCCCGAAGGCAAACGACCATTACGATGTAAATGGATCTATAAGAAGAAAGACGGTATTCCCGGGGTTGAAGATCCAAGATGCAAAGCACGACTAGTTGTTAAAGGTTTTAATCAAAAGGAAGGTATTGACTTTAATGAGATATTCTCACCTGTTGTTCGTCATACTTCTATACGTGTTTTGCTTGCTTTTGTTGCTTTATTTGATTTGGAGTTGGAGCAACTTGATGTAAAGACAGCTTTTCTACATGGAGAGCTGGAAGAAGAAATTTACATGGAACAACCTGAAGGATTTATTGTTCCTGATAAGGAGCATCTTGTCTGTCGATTGAAGAAATCATTATATGGCCTTAAGCAAGCTCCCAGACAATGGTACATGAGGTTTGATTCTTTTATGATTGGGCAAGGTTATTGCAGGAGTCAATTTGATGACTGTATTTATTTCCAGAAATTTCCAAATGAATCATTCATATACTTGTTACTGTATGTTGATGATATGCTAATTGCTTCACGTGACAAGTCTTTGATCCGGAAATTGAAAATTCAACTCAATAATGAGTTTGAGATGAAAGAATTAGGTGCAGCCAAGAAAATTCTTGGTATGGAGATTCACAGGGATCGTCAAGCTGGTAAATTGTTTTTATCCCAAGAGAAATATATTGAAAGAGTGCTTGAAAGGTTTAATATGAATAATTGTAAACCTGTTTCTACTCCACTTGCTGCACATTTCAAGTTATCTTTAGATCTTTGCCCACATACAGAGGAAGAGATGGAGCGTATGTCACATATTCCTTATGCTAGTGCAGTTGGTAGTCTTATGTATGCTATGGTGTGCACTAGACCTGATTTAGCATATGCTGTTAGCATGGTAAGTCGATATATGCATAATCCTGGAAAGGATCATTGGAGTGCTGTAAAATGGATTTTTCGGTATCTAAAAGGTACTTCTGGTATTGGCTTGGTATTTGACAGAAACAAGGCTACAACTGATGACGTTGTAGGTTATGTTGATTCGGATTATGGTGGTGATATTGACAGAAGGAGGTCTCTTTCTGGTTACATCTTTACTCTCTGTAATAGTGCTATTAGCTGGAAAGCTACTCTCCAGTCCATTGCTGCATTGTCTACGATTGAAGCATAATATATTTCAGCAACGGAGGGTGTGAAGGAGGCTATTTGGCT
>NC_032026.1:8073598-8097729 GCF_001865875.1 Lupinus angustifolius | reverse complement strand
TACTTGCTTCTCTTTTGTTTTCAATTGATTCAATCCTGTGCTTCCGTATTGTGCTCTATCCTCAACAGGACCTCCTAACAATCTCTCAACATATATCCAAATCACATTCTAAAATACAATTTTACCATATTTTATATATGAACCACCTAAAATTTCTTTATAATACATTCATTAGAATTATATCTCTCATTCACCAAAATAGAACAAGATGGTCAGAAAAATTATTTTACCCCGACCCTATTTACCAACATGAAAAGGTGTAAGATGAGATAAGGCTTAATTAAAATAAGTATATTTTTAGATTGAAAAGGCGATTGTATATTTATGGTTAAACTTTTTATTTTCTTTTATGAAGTTTACCGTCAAACTTTAAAGAGCTATGATCCTAATGCATTTATATCCCCAGAGTAGATAAACCAATTTTTATTCACTTTTGAAGCAAGTATATTTTAAAAGATTTTTTAGAAAATAATGTTACATAATTCGTTTCCATGATGATAGGTATATGACTTTGCTTCAGACAGGAGTAGGAGAAGAATGAATATTGCAACAACTGCTGGTGGAAATAATTAAGCCAAGGGAACTTGGAAAGTTATGTGTTATTTTCAACTTGGATTCGTTTTTTTCAATTAGTAATAATAACTCTCTCTAAATTGTATTTTTTCTTAAAATGAATCGTCAACATTAGGGGGTAAAAAAATACAAGAAAAGAGAACAATCATGTATTACATTCTATGTTGCTATACTTACATTTATAGATGATAGTCAAAATATGTGACAACATACTAACAATATATTTGTCTAATGGTATAAAATTTTATTTGATGCTCATATTAAGCTAAATATCAAAAACTCAATTTTTGAAAAAAACATTTATTAGGTCAGTTTAGTTTTTTACCGTAAGAAATAAGGTATAGAAAAATGTGTGAGAACAACATGATATGGTTTGATTGTTTGAAAAGTAAAAGTACTAGAAAACTACACTTAGTAGAAATTAAAGAAAGCTTAAGCACACAAACCCACACCCTCAATGTCAATAAAGTTAACTTGTTACATGAATGATTTGATCATGTTACTACTTTGCTAATCCCTACCACATTCACTTTATAGAGATAGTATACTGCCAAACCTTACTCAACCCCACCACTATCTCCAAACCCTTTATTTTTTCCTTTCCTTCCAACCCAACAAACCACACCAATATTCTCTTTCTTCTTTTTGGTTGCAGCAACAACACCACATCCACTTTCACTTCACACCCTTTATTCCCTTCACCTTAGGCCTTAGAATCTTAAGACCCTCTTAAACAATGAAATTGACACTGCCTCAAAACTCTTCACTTTCATGCTTCAAAACACTCTTGTTCTTGTTCACACTCTTCCCATTCTATGCAGCAGCAGCATCAACATCTGCTTATTTTCTCATTCCAAACCAATCTGCAACAACAACAACAACAACAACAACAACACCATCAACAATCCCTGCATTTCCTGAACAAGCCAATGCTGAAGGGTGCCCTCTAAGCCTCTCAGATGAACACTATGATGGAATAAAGAAAGCATGTGGATCCACCAAAGATGGTGCTGCTAATAAGAATCTTCACAAAAGTAGGTGTTGTCCTGTTCTTGCTGCATGGCTCTACTCAGCATATTCTGCAACAGCACTTGGGCATGTTTCAACATCACAAGGCCATACAACAACATCATATGACATGCCCCTTTTGCCTGATGATTCTGAAACATGTGTTAGTGACTTAGGGAAGGCTTTGAAAATGAAGGGAATTGAGCTTATGAAGCCAAATGAGACTTGTGATGTGGTTTATTGTTATTGTGGCATTAGGCTTCACCCTTTGAGTTGTCCTGAATCATTTTCTGTTACCAAAAGTGGGAATCTTGTTGGAGATGAAAGTGTGAGAAGATTGGAGAGAAATTGCTTGAGTAGTAGCACCAATGTTGATGGATTTCCGGGTCTTGGAGGGTGCTCTAAATGCTTACATAGCCTTTATTTGGTAAGTTTCAAGCAACACAAAGTTCTCTTTTTTCTTACTCTGTCTTGTTTTGCTGTTTTTTCTTCTTCTTTAGCTTTGCTTCTGCTTAGTACTTTTTTATTGGGAATTTGATGGATCTTGCTCAAACTTTAAGAAGGTCAAGATGGCTTTTTACATTTATTTTTTATTTTTAAGCACATCTTTATAGTTAACAAATTGCTAATTTTTTTTTATGGAAATACATTACTATGTTTAAATAAGTTTTTAGTTAGGAATAAGGAGTCTAGTGATGTATGTATATCCAGAACATACTAAAAAATTAAAAGTTCAATTCTTAATAACGACATTCATTAAGAGAGATAAGTATTCGGAAAGGAAATTAGTTTCTTTTTCATATGGTTCAGATACTCTTTGTTAGGAAAAAAAATAAGTTTTCAAGTTGGCTTCTTTCTAACAATGAAATCATTAAATCCTTAAAACTTATTACAGGGACACATAAAGGCTTGTAGCAGTCTTGACTAACAATAATTAACTATGAAATTGTAATTTATCCTATCTTGAATCTCAATACTTGTTAAATGGAGAAGTTCTGTTTTGCTTTCCTTTACTTTGGATACTAGTTGCTATATTGCTATCAATGTTGGTACAATCCTTTACGCGCCTTAAGAATTGTGTAGTTCATGAATGTGGACTGAACCATTATTGGTACACTTTATTTAGTCGTATTTGAATTGGTGAAAAAAAGCTAATTTCCAAGGATGGGGATCCTCTCCAATACTAAAGTATCTAATGGGGATTGTGAGAGTCTAGTACTGGAAAAGAGGTTGTCAGTTGTCACAATTTACTAGAACATCTTCAGATTAAGCACATAGTACTTTAAAATAAATAGAAGTTTTTTATACCAAAAAAAATAATCAAAGAAGTTTTTAGAGTATTGTATACTAAGGCAATTGAATTAGTAGTAGTCCTTTTTTGGGTCACCGTTTAATTAGCCTTTTTTGCTAATTCTCTTTTGATAAACTTGGTTGCAAAATAATTTAATGGAAATATTTTGTATCAAGAAGCTACATGGCTTAAATAGTACACACTGCTCTTGTTTATTACAAGAAAAGTCTTCTTATTTCTTAAATGTAAATGACATCAAATGTCAATGTTAGTGTTCTTGTTCTTAGCCTGCCCCAGCCATAAATGTTGATTAGTTCACTTTGTTGGCACAATAGTATTTTTCATTATCACATGCTCCCTTGAAAATGGACTGCATAGGAGTAAAACTAATAATATCCCTCTGATTCTTCTAAGTTTCACATATTGCTTATTACTATTTTTTCCCTCATTATTAGCATTATAAGACAACATCTGTGGCAACTTTTGGATTTATCGTTCCCGGTTCTGATATACAGTTTGCAGATTGCAGAAATGTTGTCGCTTGTGCTTATTTAGATTTATAAGATCCATGCATCTCTATTTTAAGAATTTTGATGTTAATTCATCAAAATCTCTGTTTAATGTATTTGAAGATACTAGTTTGTCTTGTTGCATCATATAAAATAATTTAATAATGTCACATTATTAAGATCTTTATGCATGCATGAATTTTCTTTGCAAAACTTATATCATATCTTTCTAAGCCAAAAATTAGAACCCCAATAATTTCACATCAGTTTTGTTACACCCTTTTAACACAACTCCAACTCAAGATACATTGATGGTAAAATGATGGAATTACCTTCACATGGTTAGAAAGAAAGGGAAAAGACAAACTTTAGAGATATTTCACAAATGTATTTCATAATCCTAAAGTTTTTTTTTCCTACAGAATCTAATTCACAAAAGGACCGTGTAAAAAGAAGTTTAGTTTACAATAGCAACATGTACCTAATTTAAAAAGGTGTAAAAAGGGATGTTGGTCCCAGCTAATGAGAGGTAAACATTATTGAAATAATTATTTCGTCGAATGGATGTTACACTAAACAAAGATCTTCTGTCTTAAATTATGCCTTATATGTTGTATTGGTCTAATGAAAATATGAAATCAATTAAATTTTATTATTATTATTATTTTTGTTTTATTGTCATTGAACAACGAATGACATATGATATGAGATAACAGAACTATGTTCTATTACACCAACCTCAACCAGCCAACCAGGATGTAGTTTCACATGCTTTGATGCACCAAACAAAACAACTTTATATCCAAACATGTGAAGTTTGTGTTTGCCACATTCTAATTGAAATGTTGCTTCTATAAGCAGCTTAAAAAGAAGACTTCAAATTCAAGCAAAACAGAAGACAGAACCACCAAGATTCACAACAAAGACTGTGAACTCATGGGATTAACATGGCTTCTAGCTAAGAACCAAACAGCTTATATTCACACAGTTTCTAGTGTTCTTCGTGCTTTGATGTTAAGCTCTGATGGCTCTGATCCACAATCTTGCACTTTAAACAGTGATGGAATGCCTCTTGCTGTTGATTCTTCTGAAATGTTTGATCAATCTTCATCAACCAAATTCCAAGCACCAATGTTTCTTTCTTTCTTATTTCTTTATTTTCTGCTTGGTATGCATTTCAATGTATTATCCACTTAGAACAGAAGTAGTACTAATGTCAAACATGGCATTTTGTAAATCTGAATTTCTCTCTTCGTGCTTAGGCATGTAATTTTTCTTAGTTATTAATTGGCAAAAAGAGAGATTATTTTTATTTAGCTTACACTATCATATAATATTTTTTATACCTTACCTGACTATGTTGAATGGCAAAATACTTAAAGAGCATACTATTTATGCATTTTTTAGTCTTAAGAGAGTATAATATCTATTAGTTTGTATTACTTTATTTATATATATTCAATATATCATTTTTATTAATTTTTGTCTGAAGAGTTAATGATGATTAAACCTGAATCATGAATAATAAAGTGATAATACATAAAACTCATATTATCAGTTTATACATTTTTTTCTTAATCCTAAAATGATAGGCATCATATTAATATCAACTTATATTTTTATAATTTTATTCATCCTCCCAATTTTGTACCTTATATGTTTAATCTCTCTTTTCCATCAACTAATGGTATCTTTCTTCTCTCTTTCTTTCCATCTCTCTTTCACCTAACTTATGCATCCAAATAAGGCGAATGAGATATATTTTTTTATAACTATAATGCGTTTCGCTTACCAGTGCCCCAAAGCATTGGTTACTTTATATTAAAAATCAGAAATTTTCAATGTAATGAGTACATCATTTTTTTAATATAAATCTTTTATCCTTGATTCTTTAGGGCATTGATTAGCATAACTGAAATATGATGGGATACAAGTATAAATTTTGTTACAAAGATAGTGTGTAAAATTAAAGTCAGTTTAATTTGGGTTAAGGTATTGTATCCAAAATTTATAAAGGTTTTTATATTGGTAGGCCACTACTGCCATGTGCCTATAGCGACTAGTGCTCTGATTTGATGGGACAAAAATGGATGTAGTGTGACTCTATGGTGGCATTATTGTTAGACAGTTGTATTCTTCACGGGTGATTTATCATTTTTTCTTTGTTGAAGGATAACTTCTTCACCATAATATTGATATCTTCTATTGTCAATTCAATGTGATGAGGTTGAAGCTGTTGTTGCTGTCTGAAATATGCCCGATGAGAAGGACATAACATGAACAAAGTAGAACATGGCATGAGGGTAAAACATGGTTATTTTATTATTAATCAATTAAAGAAGATGCATTTGGTAGTAAAATATCTAAAGTGGGACCGATCAGAGGCACAGAAAAAGGAAATAAAAAGTTGTCTTATAGAACTAGACAATTAAGGCATGTTTCCCATAAAAATTGATTGGGAAAGCTAGTTATTACATCCCATGGCCTAGTGGAAGAAACTGTCGTAAAAGTGTTCCACGAGGCCTCAATACCGACATGACAGTACAGCCGTTAATTACTGGTTTATAACCATGACTTTTCAAAATAGATTTGATCAATGATTAGTTGAACAACATGGATGACTTCCATACTTGGTAACAGGCAAATACTAGTATAAAGACTACCTTCATGTTGCAAACAAGTATGGCGTAAGGATTATTATATTCGTAAGGATTTGCTTTATACTAGTTTTTGAGCTAATCTAAGTTGGTTTTGAAAATGAGTTGTTTGCTTATGAAACAAGTAAATCAAAATTGTAATGATAAAGAGAGCTGAGATTGAACTTCACATTTACTATATGTACACGTCTGATTCTTAAAGCAATTGATTCAGTAATGATTATTCATATTCCATTAAATGACCTCAAAATTACTAAAAGCTAATGTCTTAGTTAATTTAACAACTTATGCAAGAAAGACCTATGTCTAGTGACTTTGATACATAAGAATAAACAATATGACTTATAAAATCATGCCCGTATATCTAATGATACAAACATTTAAGTTGAGTAAAAATGCAACACGTACTAACCAGTAGCCACCAATGTCTTGGTCTATGCTAGTACTTTATCATAGGTAAGTCTATGTCTAGTAAATATAATGAAAAACATTTAGAATTATGAACCTTCAAACATGCCTCCATGTCTAGTAATACATGCTATTCAGTTTGAGAGTTATAAAATCACAATATTAGTTCTATGTCTAGATACCAAAAAGTGAAGTGCACGAAATGACAAATAATACAAGTCTATGTCTTGCAAATGAACTACTTATTGAGTTATGCAAATTCAAAATAATGCATGAAAAAATCAAAACAACTTATTCTAATATCATGCAATAAGATGATCAAACTTAAAGCAAACATAAAGTAAATACACAATTCAAATATAATCAAAACTTCATGAATAAATGGTGAATCCGTGTGTATACATCAAGCTCATGTTACATTCAATCCAAATAAGAGTTTTAGCTACTCATGTTCACAAGGTATAAGTAGGATATGGATAAAACACAACTCATGGGGTGGTAGAACCACACACAAATGAGTGCAAATTAAATTCTCTAATACTTACACATGTTGGGTACCAACAAATCAGAACACACCTAGAAGAGGGTTGAATAAGTCTTGCAGATCACTTATTCTGCTTTTTCGATATTATGCGTAGAATTGAAAATTGCTGCAGTTAATCGATTAAGCTTGGTTTTAATTGATTATGCAGTGCATGGTTTAATCGATTATGCTTGTGGATAATCGATTAACCTGAGTCTTGCACTTCTTGATTTTAATGTTTCTTGCACAACAAGTTACCGGTTACCAATGTTTATACAATTAATTGAGTAAAAAAGTTACAGTATGATAACAATACATATTATAACAAGCAACTAAGAATCAATTGATTAACAAGAATGTAAAACTCGAAAGTAAAGGAGATAAAGGTTAGAAAATTGTGCACATGGAATTTTTATTCTGGTTCGTTTGAATTCCACTGCAAACTACATCCAGGCCTGTCCTTCTGATCTTTGGAGATTTTTCTTCACTATTGAAATTGTTTTTTACACACACTTCTAATTTATGACAAGACTAAGACGCTACTTTCTTGGCACCTATGAGCTTGACAATCTTGGTTTGACCTCTCTAACTCGCCTACTAGGATCTCCTATCTTTTCGAAATTAGGCCCCAACCTAGGTATCACTCGAACCAAGACCTCCTAGTCTCTATGAAGATTGTAAAGATTTCTCTTGAGGTGATAACACTCACCAAGAGATCAACTTCCTTGTTCGTCACTATTTTTGTTGAGTTGTCTTGAGTATTTAATACTCAGATACAACAAATAAACTCAATTCTAACTCTAAGCAGAAAAATCACAAGAAACTAATCTAAATGAGAATTAATGCAAAGGGTTTTCACAATTTTCTAGAAAAAGATTTTTCTTACTTTCACTCTAAAAGAAATCAAGAAACTTATGCAAGAATGCAATGTATTGAAAGACCTAGAGATACATGCAATGATATGAATATCTAAGCCCTATTCAGAATGCTCTCACTCTCTAAGCTCTCTTAATGTAATCTCTTACTCTAATGCAATGTATGAAAATGTATACTCCAAGTTATGAAGATTATGCCACATGGGCTAGAATTACAACATTTATAGAAAACACATTGATGGTGATATTAATCGATTATACAATGACTTAATCGATTAACATATTGTTAAAAACTGGTTTTCAGTTATGTCTTAATCGATTAATCCAAGACTTAATCGATTAACACACCATATGTATTAGATATGTTAGCTACTGTAACTATGATAATCAATTATATACAATACATAATCGATTATGATGTATAAAAAATAGTTTCTTGATGAATGATAAACTGCCTATATGACATGTGATCATACAATACATGTTTTTCAAATATGTTATACCTTTAATGCACAAAACCATGTATGTAGATGCATGAGCTTACTTATCATATAATTTCTAGATGTTATGTCTCAGTTTTAGTCTTGTTCATTTTATTTTCTTGTGAGACTCCCACCTAGGTTTACCTAAGCTAGACTCAATCTAAGACAATCATCTTAAGACTTCTAGTAAAGTAAAATTACAAAGCCCTAAGTCTATAGATATCACCCTTGAGTCTTTGACTTGTTGTTTGTTGTAAGATCTTCAATCTTTCTTGTATGTCCATTGTCTTCATCAAAACCAAGGTCAACTTCAAATATGCAAGTCTTGACTCTTTGCACTTTCAATCTCCCCCTTTTTAATGATGACAAACTCTACACCAAATCCTTGTTTGATGATCTTGATGATGATCAACAAGTGTTCCCAAAAGGTTGGTTAATATCAAAGTTGTGATGCTACCCCTCACCGTGTTCTCCCCCTATACCAAGCAACGATGTGAAAAATTTAAGCTAGGTAGCATACTCACGGAAGCAAAACAACCTATAAAACACTTCAAACAACAAAACAACCTTCCCCCCTTTTGACATTATCAAAAAGCATAGGCATTAAAATGATAATAGCTGGTCAAAAGGAAGAAGAGATAGAAAAGTTTGTGAAAATAAATTCTAATTAACGAGTAAGTATTGGTTGCAATTGATTAGTCAGTTTTAAGAAGCTTGAACAAGTGCACAAATCTCTGCATTTAATCGATTAACGACTATATTTAATCGATTGACGACTATATTTAATCGATTAGATTGACTTAAAACAGAATATGGACAAGATTTATATGACATATCCATCATGTATATAAGCAATCAAGCAAGGAATGATTAACATGACAAGTTTATTCAGTTAAGACATGTATTAATCAAACATATATGATATACACGCAAGATAAGATCAAGATTCTCATAAAACCATAATCCATAAACCATTGACATAATTAAACATAGTTCAACAATATAGGAAATAGCAATTTGCAACTAGTACATAACAAGAGTTTTACTGAAACCTAGCAAAAACATAAAAATTACAATGCCCAAATGAAAGATAAAATACATAACCCAAAAGAGAAACTACACACCAAAACATAATACCCTAAGGTCTAGACACTCCTAAACTACTCCTGAGGTGGTGAAGGAGGTTGTCTTGCTCGCTGATGCATGATATCATTGTTGGTCTTGATTAAGAGATCTATGTGGTTAATCTCTTCATTGAACCTTTCACTTTGTCTCTCAAACCCATATTGGAAGTTCCTCAAAGACTCATATTGTGTGTCAATATGAGCATTGAGCCTTTGTTCCATAACATCTAAAGCTAAAAGAATATCCTTGAGGTATAGGAGCGGCCTCCCTCTGATTCTCAAGAATCTGCTCATCCATAATAGTAAGAACTTCTTCATCCGACATATCTAAATCCACAGTAGTGTTGTGATCTTCCTGGTACTGCCAAGCATTATCATACTTATAAATTCCCATCTTGTGGATCAAATTGTCACCAACCAAGTGTTCACGAGAATTTGTAGAAATGATCATCGTATCTGTTGTATCTATTTCTAATAATCAATGATCTAGGATATGAAAATACCATAAGCAAGCAACTTGGATGAAGAGGTTGAGATACCATACATCACCTTAAGAATTTTCGCATGCCAGTTTATCATTATGTTTCCTCGAATAGCAAACATGAACTTCATGTCGTTGATAGTTGGCTGGGCATGGTTTGTGTTTCACTACACTAGTATATATGCCACTATGTAAAGAAGAAGTCGATTTTCCACTGATAACAATCCAACTTTCGTTAGTTCTACTTTCACATACAAGTGCGGTCCTCTGAGACATGATTTATACATTTCAGTTGCGTCAAATGAGTTCCATAACTCATTTGAGCAGTCCCTTAAGCCGAAACCATCACTAGACAACCCACCCATAATTAGAAATTTGTTCTCATTCAACTCAAATAATTTTCCCGAAACCATTTACCAATGGCTTCCATCCTTTTATCGAAAATTGGCATAAAATTCCCTAACGAGAGCAGGGTATACCTTTTCATTAAGGTCTAGAAACTGATTTACTCCTTGTATTTCCAATCCATACGGAAACTCGAAGCCATGCTCTACCATCCAAGCTATATCTGCATAGTGAATTTAAGTTGGCTTTCTTCTTTGGAATTTGGTTAAGCGGGTTTCTTGTAGGATAGGTGAATAATAGGGGTCACCATGATCCCTTCTATCACCGTGGCCAGATGAAGAGCCAGTTTCAGTTCTTCTTGAACGGTTTGCAGTAGTTTTAACTCTCTTTTGCTTTCCATCTGCCATTTTTCTAGGATTAGAGTGGTTTAATCGATTTAATGTGTTTCTGGGCTAGGGTTTGGAATTGGGGAAAAATCTAGTTTTTCGGATTTCTGCCGATGAGGAGCTAATTGATGACTAATTAGGCTTATTGGGGCTCAGTTTAGGTTGGTATGTGATTAAGATAGATCAATTTCACCAATTGATTGAGAAAGGGCAGGAATTTTGAGATTAGGGTTTGAAAAAGTCTTTCCAAAACGTATACTGTATATGATATAGCTTACTGTCGTTAATCGATTAAGGCACCTCTTAATCGATTAAGACCCATTAAAGTCTTAAACAAGTGACGAGAATTTGTAGAAATGATCACCATATCCAAAGTATCTATTTCTAGATAATCAATGATCCAGGATATGAAAATACTATAAGCAAGCAACTTGGATGGAGAGGTTGAGATACCATACATCAACTTAAGAATTTCTGCTGGCCAGTTTATCATTACGTTTTCTCGAATAGAAAACATGAACTTTAGGTCATTGATAGTTGGCTGGGCATGGTTTGTGTTTTGCTGCACTAGTATATATTCCACTATGTAATGAAGAAGTCGGTTTTCCACCAATAACGATCCAACTTTCGTTAGTTTTCCTTACACATACAAGTGCGGTCCTTTGAGATAGGATGTATACATTTGAGTTGCGTCAAATTAGTTCCATAACTCATTTGAGCAGTCCTCTAAGATGGAATCATCACTAGACAACCCACCCATAATCAGAAATTTGTTCTCGTTCAACTCAAATAATTTTCCCGAAACCATTTACCAATTGCTTCCATCCTTTTATCGAGAATTGGCATAAACTTCCCTAACAAGAGCAGGGCATACCTTTTCATTACGGTCTAGAAACTGATTTACTCCTTGTATTTCCAATCCATGAGGAAACTCGAAGCCTTGCTCTACCATATAAGCTATATCCACATAGCGAATTTAAGTTGGCTTTCTTCCTTGGAATTTGGCTAAGCGGGTTTCTTATAGGATTGGTGAATAGTAGGGGTCACCATGATCCCTTTTATCACCGCGACCAGATGAAGAGCCAGTTTCAGTTCTTCTTGAACGGTTTATGGTAGTTTTAACTCTCTTTTGCTTTCCATCTGCCATTTTTCTGCGATTAAAGTGGTTTAATCGATTATATACTCGATTTAATGTCTTTCTAGGCTAGGGTTTGGAATTGGGGGGAAGTCTAGGTTTTTGGATTTTTGTCGAATGAGGGGCTAACTAATGACTAATTAGGCTTATTGGGGCTCGGTTTAGGTTGTTATGTGATTAAGATTGATCAATTTAACCAATTGATTTAAAAATGGCAAGAATTTTGAGATTAGGGTTTGAAAGAACCTTTCCCAAACGTATATTGAACCTAATATAACTTATTGTCGTTAATCAATTAGGCTTAATGGACAAATTCAAGGCTTTGCCCGTTTTACAATGGGCTAACGGGCTTGCAGACGGCCCACAAGCATTGTTGAATAATAAAAAAAGTCAGATAATAAATTAAATTATATTAAATTACGTAGTTGAAGATGGAAAGAATTACAATTTTTTTTTGATATTTTATATGGAGTTTAGCAAATCACATTAGATTATAATTTTTTAGGGATTAAAATCACATTATATCATAATTTATTTGAATGTTTGTTACTTTTTCCTTAAATTATTTTGATGGGCTGCTAGCAGGCCGCCCACATTGCCCAACGGAAATGCCCATGGGCTTGGTAGGCAAAACGGGTCGGGCAAAATGGGCAAAACCTGTTTGCCCTGCCCGCAAAAGAAAAATGGGCTATGCGGGCATGCCCACGGGGATTGCTAGTTTTGCCATCTATAGTTAGGGCCCCCAATATAACCAAAGTACACAATAAGGATGAGCATGACTCGACCCTACCCGCTCACCTGATATGGCCTGATGATGATCGAGTCCGAATAGGGTCGGGTCTCATCGGGTCTAGGGCTAGGTTTGAGTTAAAAAACTAGACTCAATCAATATTTAGGGTCGGGTAGGGGACAAGCATAACCCCGACCTGACGCATCTCATGGTGATCTACTAATCATGTTTGTACGTGTCTCTATTCAATTGTTTACAAAGTAATGACACCTCTTTGGTTGAAAATATCATTGATTCTCTAATATTTTCATGATATATACACAATTTGTAAGAATATTTCCATATTAATTATGATATCAATGGAAGTAATCTACATTATATCCATTTTAATTATGATATCAATGGAAATAATCTCTATTAATATGATCCATTAAGCAAATCATTTCATACTAAATATAACGTACATTTAATTGCTAGAATCAATCAATTACCATGGTTATGTGGCTATTAATTCAAACTTTTTGGGGCCCTAAGCTTACTCACACACTCATAAAACCAACATTATCTAAGGATGAGAGCAAGAGCTTAGAAGAACCTTGAAATCACTCTCCGTAGTCATACTTCGAAGCTTGCTAGAAAACACAACAATGGTGAGAGGTAATTCAATCTTTTTTTTGCTTCTGCTTTTATGTGTTTGTATGGTTTAGAATTCTTTTTGATCATGTCTAGTTCTAACATTTTGTAGTAGAGCTACTAATTGATTTACTTCTGCCTTGTTTATAAATTTTATCACTTTGATTTATGTTGTTTATCAATTTCTATTTGGTTCTTCGTTGGAGGACATCGTTTTTTTATATGTTACACCAAAATGCTAGTATTCCTTTCGTTTGCAATCCTAACCTTATCTCAAGTCTCTTAATTTATTTTGGAGTAAGAAAAGAATCTATAAGACAAAAATATTGTCTTTTTGGTGTATCTCCTAAAGTATATGATTGTGGATTATTGACCAAAAAACGAAATAACTAATTTAAGTCATATTAGTTTATAAATATTTTTAATTGTTTTATTATGTGCTGGATTGTTGATAATAAGTTCTTTAGCGTATGTATATCATTATTATTGTAGTTTTGCACAGACTGTTTGAAATTGTTTTCATGTGTTAGTCACAATATGATGCTATTTGTTTGGTTAAAGAGTAGCTACAACATCTTTAATTATAAAAAATTTATTGTGTTAGTCAGATAAAACATTATTGTGATGGATTATACATGGTATAATAAAATTCATCTCACAAGATATTTTATTAAATTTTTGTATATTTAGTTAGGATAAAATATCAAATTATATTTCCTAATCAACCCACATGTATTAGGAAATGGAACATACTTGGATAGTTTTATCATCATTGCATGAATATAATGGAATTAGAACTTTAGCCCACAGACAAATTTTGTGTCTCTATATTCATTGGAAACAATGTTTACATTGATAAAACATGATATAGTTATTTTCAATTTGATAATTTTATCATCATTGCTTTAATATAATGGAATTAGAGCTTTAGCCAACAAGTAAGTTTTATGTCTCTATATTCATTGAAACATGATTTACATTGATAAAACATGATATAGTTATTTTCTTTAAAACAAATTTATTAAATATGTTGTTCAAATTTTTTTAATTTGCAGTTAGTCAACCTGTTAGTTTCTCTCATGTGAAAGTTGATATTCCCGAACTCAGGGGTGACAATTTTAAGGTCTGGATGGAAAGAGTTCTCCTTAATTTGGGATGGATGGACATTGATTATGCCATAAGAAATCCAGAACCACCTGCAATCACCAAGGTAAGTATCCTAGATCAAGTTGATCTCTATGAAAAGTTGGAGCGATCTAACCGCCTCTGCGTTATGTTCATAAAGACCAAAGTATGTTGAGATTAGGGGTTCTATTGAGCAGTATGACAATGTTCATCTCTTAATGAAAGCAATAGACAAATAATTTGTTACTTCAGACATGACTTTGTCAAGTACCCTTATCATGCGATTCTCATCTATGAAGGGCAAGAATACCCCACAAGAAACAACAATATCAGTTCTAGAGGAAGATGAGGTTTTGTTCCTATAAGAAGGGGTGACAAACTTGGATATAGAGGTAGAGGTCAAAGACAAGAGAATAAATTTTGCACTTATTGTGAGAGGAATAATCATACTTTGGAGACATACTTTCTCAAGCATGGTTATCCACCAGGATATCAATCTAACAACCAATCCAACAAGGTGATCAATAGCATTATTAGTTATCCTCTGGGCAATGAGGTATCAAATGAATATGATGCATCACATAAAAATAAAAGGGGGTTCACGGATTATAAAATCAAGGAATCTTGGAACTTTTAAACCAAAGCAAAGGAGAATCTAAGGAGATGCACAATATGAATTCGGTTGTCAATACTCCCTACCTCAATGCACATGTAACCTTTGTTCTTAGAGGCTTCTTGATACAGGAGCCACTGATCATATCACATATGATGTGAACAATTTTGTCAGCAAAAAAGCCATTGCTCCTATAATGATCACCTTGCCTAATGGTGACAGGTTTTCCAAAACTACTTGTGGAACTGTCAAACTCAGTCACACTCGTATGCTCTACAATGTCCTTTTTGTGCCTTATTTTCATGTCAACTTAATCTTTGTCCATAAACTCATTAGTAGCCTTGACTGTTATTTGATTTTCTCACAAAAATAATGTCATATCATGCAGATCAATTTAAAGAAGATGATTGCTTCAGCTAGATTGCAGCAAGGCTTATATGTGGTCAACCTACAACAAAACAATTCTTGTTTGTCCAATTCCTATATTTTCCAAACTAGTACTGATAGACCTAGTGAACATAGTCTGTGGCATAAGAGATTTGGACATGTTTCAAAAGCTGTAATGATGTTTCTTGCAAAACAGTTCCTTTACATATTAATAAAGGACAAGTTCTCTACTCCTTGTGATATTTGCCATATGTCTAGACAAGAAAATTCCCTTTCCCCTTATATAACTCACAACACTAAATCCTTTGACATATTGCATGTAGACATATGAGGCCCTTACTCTACTCCCTCCATGTTTGTGCAAAAGTATTTCCTAACCTTAGTTGATGATAAAAGTAGATTTACTTGGATTATTTTGATGAAGTCCAAATCTAGGCAACACTTAATCAATTTTCTTGCTTTCATTGAAAATCAATTTGAAACCAAACTGAAATGTTTGAGAAGTGACAATGGTATGGAGTTTTAATGCATGATTTTCTTGCATCCAAAGGAATCATCCATCAAAGAACTTGCATAGAAACACCACAACGAAATGGAGTGGTTGAAAGGAAACACCAACATATTTTGAATGTGGCTAGAGCCCTTTTATTTCAATCTCACTTAACCCCTCAATTTTGGAACTTTATTGTCCAACATGCCACCCATATCATCAATAGATTAACCACCCCCCTTTTAAAAAACAGTAGCCCTTACCAATCCTTGTATAAAAAATTACTCTCAATTTCTCATCTTAGAGTGTTTGGATGTCTAGCCTTTGTCAACACCATTACCTCACAAAGAAATAAGTTTGATCTAAGGGCTAGAAAGACTACTTTTCTTGGGTACAGAGACGACACCAAAGGTTACATACTATATGACTTGAACACCATGATATTTTTATCTCTAGAGATGTTCACTTTTATGAGAACCATTTCCCTTTCCAAACCATTACACCACAAATAAACCTTACTCAACCTCAATCTCAACCTGCCCAAACACCTCTCTTTACTACAAATCCACCCTTAATAGATCCTTATACTACTCTTGACCACATTGCCCCTCCTGATTCCATACCAAACATACATCCCTCTACTCCTTTACTTGCACAAAATGCCAACACTCATGTTAGACATTCCACTAGGATCAGAAAACCACCCTCTCACCTATAAGACTACCACTGTGACCTTACTGCAACCATCTCAACCAATCGATCTTCATACATAAGGTATCATTTATCTTCTATTATTTCTAACTCACATTGCTCTATTCAATATAAACACTTTAGCCTCTTCATCACTACTTTCCAAGAACCTTCTACTTAGAAACAAGCTTCCAAGATTCCTTGTTGGCAAGAAGCAATGAAAATGAACTTCATGCTTTAGAATTCAATGATACTTAGTTTCTCACTGAACTCCCTCAGGACAAGCAACCCATTGGCTGTAAATGGGTATATAAAACCAAATATCATGATGATGGTACATTAGAGAGGCACAAAGAAACATTAGTTGCCAATGGATATACTCAAATGGAAGGAGTTGATTATTTTGATACTTTTTCTCCTATGGTGAAGATCACTACTGTTAGGGTAGTCTTGGTAGTGGCAGTAGCCAAATCTTGGTTCCTAGGGCAACTAGATATCAACAATGCATTCCTTCATGGATAATTACATGAAGAGGTGTACATGCTTCCTCCACCAGGACTCACCATTTCCAACCCACATCTGGTTTGCAAGCTCAATAAGTCTATCTATAGACAAAAACAAGCAAGTATGGGATGACATTGTAATCTATCCAACAAACTCATCTCATTACGCTTTTCTCATTCTCAAGTAGACCAAGCTCTGTTTACCAAGGGCACACCAAATTCCTTCACCATCATCTTGTCTAGGCGGATGACATGATGCTTACAAGCAACAATTGGGCAGAAATTCAAGCTGTTAAACATGTCTTACATCAATCCTTTCAAATCAAGGATATAGGACCTTTAAGATACTTTTTAGGCCTTGAGGTGGCATGATCCAAACATGGCATACACCTCAACCAGAGAAAATACACTTTAACTCTACTTGAGGATTCAAGAACTATAGCCTCCAAACCAACAAAAACTCATTTGATCCTTCCATCAAAGTCCAACAAAACCAAGGAATTCCCTTAAAGGATCCTTAAAGCTATAGAAGACTTATTGGAAGATTAATTTATCTTACAATTTCTCGACCAGACATCTCATATGTTGTTCAACAACTCAGCCTCTTCATGTCTAATCCTCTAGAATCTCATCACAAGGCTACTATGCATTTTCTCCATTATGTCAAGACAAACCCTCCACAAGGTCTCCTCTTCTCTTCTAAAAATAATCTCATTCTTACAGGATTTGTTGACTAAGATTGGGCTTGTTGCTTGGATACCAGAAAATCCCGTACTGGTTTTTTTTGTTTTTCTTGGCACTTATCTCATTTCATGGAAAACAAAGAAACAAAATACTAGAAGTCGATCATCCATAGAGGTTGAGTACAGAGCATTAGGAAGCATTGTTCTGAAATCCAGTGGTTGAAGTATCTCTTTGATGATTTGCAGCTTCCACTTCAAAAACCAACTTCTGTTTATTGTGATAATAGATCTGCAATTTACCTAGCACAAAATCCTATGTTCCATAAGAGGACGAAACACATAAAAATAGATTGTCATGTTGTTCGAGAAAAGATAAAAAATGGTCTTATCCATCTTCTTCCAATCTCTTCTTCTCAACGGTTAGCTTATGTGTTCACCAAGCCACACTTTTTCCATCATTTCACAGTTTTAAAATAACTAAATAAGAGCGAATATCATTTTTGAAATTAAAAGGAATATGTTGATTCCCCATATTTTAGCCTTTCTTGGTCTCTTTTTCGTTTGTGGATTAACCCCGATTTGTCAAACACTGAAGAAAGAAGATATAAAAGGAGAAAATGGGGAAGTAAAGAGAGAAATGAGTGAGATGAATATGAGTTAATGATAGGAGAAAGAAATGGGTTTTAGTCTTAACTTTGTAAGATAAAAATGAATTTATCTCTCAGCTAATCCAATTTGGTTTTTTTGGTCAATATTGAACTAGTGTGTTTCAATACCAATATCATACAATAATTATACTGGTCATGTAATTATATCGGTCAAAACCAGTCAAATTGGTCGTTTTTCGATTGAATCATCTCGTTCATATCAGTCAGTTTTAAATTTTTTTTAATAAAAATGACTTGTTTTTTTTACCAAAATGTTAGTATGGAAGATCAAACACACAACTATTATATTTTTATACTTCTAAAACATGGTATACGATCAAGTGATACATTTTTGCTTTAACAAATTCTATAAATAAAAGTTGTTATTGTCTTCTTTATTGATTTTTTAATAATGTTAGTATAAAATATATGTATATCTAACTTCACCAGTATGTGGTTTAATCAGTTAACCACCTGTTGAACCACTATACCATTGTACCAGTACGCTGATTGATTTGATAATTGGTACGATGTTAATAATATTGGTGCAGTGGACAAAATGCTAATGCGTTTTAACTATAAAATGATGGAGGACATGAGCCATCAACTAGTACGTTAGGCGAGTGGAGATCTTCAATGCCACGAGTCAATAAAATCATGTTAACTAATAGCATTTATTGTTTTTTAATAGATGATAAAAATATTTATTGACATAATTTTATTAGTTGACATGATTTTATTGGTTTGGTATAGAGAGATGAAGATAGAAAATTTTCAACCATACCAAACCTAAATTACATTATCATTTTGTGATTTTAGTGAAATTACACAAATCACCACCCATTATTTAAACCTACATATTACCTCTAATTATATATACATTATTACATTGACTATCCCTGAAGGAGAGATAAGTGTAATTTAAAAAAATGGTGACAAGTATAATTAAGTCAAACAAAAGATGATATATGTTGAAGATAAATTCAAATGACATAAGATTCAATGTCTATTTATTATTTTTGATTCGTTACAAACTATATCAATAATTTTAAGGAGGTATTTAAGTTACTCTTATATTATATTATAACTAACCAAAATAATGTATAGACATTAACTCTAATACTATTATGAGTTGCCTTCACACTTTATCATGTTTTATTTATGTAGGCTTAACAAATGGATAAATAATTTGTGTATTTTATTAAAACTCAGTTAAATTTACTCATTGTTTTAAAATGGGTTCCACTATAATTTTTAGGAATAAATCATCTCTTCAACTGGAAATACAAATTATTGTTTTTACATTTAGGGAAAAAATTCACATTAAATTTAAAATAATAAAAGTATCACATTTTACTAATTTTTCTTTATTTTAATGTGATTCCATTTCTAGTATCATCTTCATCCGAAATGTTACCATCATTTCACACTTTTCAATAACTTCACTAATTAAACTAAAATTTTACTTGATGTTTTCTCATCTTATAGGTAGAAACTAATTTTTTTCAAAGTATATGGTTGTCTCTCCCAACAAATATCGCTTTTATGAATTGAATCATTAATATTTTGATTTTTATGGGAATTCAACGGAACCTTATACTTGTGATCAATGCTTGTTTGTTTCAATGTTACAATTTAGTAATTAGTGGAATCAAACTAATGAAACTAAACGTTAGTTGTTAAATTGATCACATTTAACCCCTCAAATGCTTGCAAAGAGATATCACATAAACATGCACCAATGGCTAGTGTACATGTTCAATGAGTAGTTCTTGTGGCTCCCTTGCTAAAAACTACGGTCGGGATGCTCTACATTGTGAGCACAAGAATAGATAATCTAAAGTTTAGCCTTGACGGTAGAACAAGTATAATATAGCATAAAAATGTTTTACCTGTTTATAAGAGAGTATAAGTTATTTTATTTTTTATTTTTATATCAGGGAAAGCTTTTCAGCCTTATAAAAGGGAGAGTAGAGTGAACAAAGAAAAAAATGTAAAATGAATGGATACATCGTAAACTTTAAAATTCACACGCCTTAATTAATTAACTAAATTATTTATGGAACTATAAGTATTCAGAGGTGTAATCAGGAAATATGTTTTATTTTTGGATAAACTATTTTTAATTATGAAAGTATATTTAGGAAATGAGATTAAGGTGATAATTGATTATACAACTTATTGGAGTACTTATGATAAGTGGGGTGAATGGAAGATTTTATTTGAGCTCATAGAAATAACTTATTTTGATAAGCTTACGAATATAGTTTATAAAAAATTCTTATAACCTCTTTTTAACTTAGTTGAGAAATATTTATTAAATATATATAATAATTAAATTATTTAAGTGGTTGGTCATAAAAGAGTATATCACATCCTCCAAATGCAAAGTAATTATGAGTGGAACGTGTCAATCCAATTTAGTTTTTGGAAAAATTAAAAACCGAATTGAGAAAATGTAGAAGATTCAATTTAAATGCTTCTTGCCCATTCATACAACAAAATTTGAATTAAACTTATATGGTTTGGTTTTACATGGTTTTTTGGTATATTAAAAATTGAATCAAACAAAATAAATGGTTCGGTTTCTTTCGGTTCCTACTGAGTCATAAAATAAAAATCAAACTGAGTTTATATGATTTGGTTCCATTTTTACTTACTTTCATTTAAAATTAAAAATCACATTTTTAATACAAGGTTTTAGTCATTGGACACACATAACAAACACATATAACCAATTAACCATATCCATTGTTCCCGATCTTAACCTCCTCTTATGTTTTTTAGCCATAATTATCTAGCGAATCATATTTGATGGTTTTGTTAGGTTGGATCACTAAGTCTAGACTCTAATGCTCTTTTTGATTTAAGAAAAGAAAATAGATAGAGAGAAAGAGGTAAGAAAGATAGGATGAACAAAAAAAGAGGTGGTAAATAGAATGAAATTTTTTATTGTTTGAACAAGAGAAAGAGGGAAGAAAAAGAGGGAAAATATGTATTTTCTTCTCTTTGGTTTGTTTTCGTAGGTAGAAAAGAAGAAGATAGAAACTATGTTATTTTTTAAATATAAAAAATATTATTGAAACGAATATAAGATAAAATTATTGATTTTTATTAGTTAGTAAAAAATTAATATACTTAAATATTACAATATATAGTATTTCAATTGTAAGATTTTAATTACTAATGAATAGAAAAGAAGATGCAAAATTAGAGATTAATTATTGGATGATATTATTGATATTTTGTGGGACCCATAAACTTTTTTGCTCTATCTATTCTTTCTCTCCTCTCAACCAAATATGAGAAACTTCAATTTCTCTTTAACTTTTCTCTCTTTTCTAACTCTAGCCTACCAAGGAAAGGGTAAGTCACTAACCCATAGGGATGACAATAGGTACTCGGACCTGCGAGTACCCGTGGATTATACCCACAATGGGTCGTGCCTGAGTCTGTGTTTTGGTCTCGTGAGTAATTGATATCCGATATTTTGGGACATGTTTCCATGTAACGGGATATCCAGACATGTGAATACTCGCATCCACTATTCCTTCCTAAACCTCTATATACATAGCAACATATGTTAATCATAATTATAATATTATATTGTTAATCCATAATTGTAATGTCATATTAATTCATATATGTGATTATTATGTTGTTAAATAGTGATTTGATGTTGGTAAGTAAGTGTTGTTATGTTGTTAATTCATATGTGTGATGTAATGTTATGTTGATTCAAAAGTTCTTACTAAATAAATTTTTTATCCTAATCTTCAAGTTATTTTTTATGTTTGTTTGAGTAAAAAGAGTTATGTTTAATAATCAATTAAATTGTGTTTAAATTATGTTTTACAATTTTTCTCTTGTTGATCCCTTATATAACATATAGGATTGTAGAAAATAAATACACAATTGTATAAATAACTCGTAATTATTATAAATATTTTGAATTTCTAGGTACCCATGAATCCGTTGGGAAACCAAGGACTTGCGGTTAGTAGACGCAACAGGTATCTACACGAGTTCAAGGTGAGTGTGGTGTTAGAAATTTCTTATGATTGGTGAACTACCAATCCTAGGATCTTGAATCTCATGATTCTCACATATAACATAAAACAAGGATACAAAGTCATACTTGAATTCATGTTCTTTTATCTATTCATTTAATATACCTTTTGAGAGGGTTTTGGTATGATGACCTTCCTCAACCAAATCCTTAATTCCTTTTGGGACCTTTGTTTTCTCTCTGATGGGGAGAGGTGAAAACTATTTGTGATTTGGTATATTGGAGACCATAACCGTTCCTTATGTGTTAACTTATAGGATTTCCTTTATCCTCTATAGATCAACCGTTTGGGTATCTAGTCATTAAACCCATATATGTTATCGGTTTCAGAAGTATTATAGGTTGTCATTAATTAGATCATTTGTTTAGTAAACCCAAAATAAATAGCTGATATAGTTGTATCAAATATATGATGCTTACCTTAATTAGAAATTATGAATTTCTAACAATCTCCCACTTGGGCTTCATATTTTTCCTGAAACAATTACATCACATATTCTTTAAGCGCACATCCTTATGCTATTTATATTTAGATTTCTCCTTAATACAATTTGATCCATCTCATATATCAACTATGGAACCACCGTGACTTTCATCACATTCAAACGTGACTCGACCATGATGATTACCATATTAATATACTTAATAACATAGATCGAATATGGATGAGTGACATGAAAATTTCATGCAATGTGATCTGAAACATTCTGTTTCCAACAGGTCCATCTTTATTTTTTAGTTAGATCAATCCAAAGTCTTTCATCGCCACATAATAGTTTCAATACACAAGTTCAAAATAGAACAATAAACCATCAACTTTATTATGCATAAAACTATATATGACGTCCAAAGTAAGTCATAAACATATAGACACTCACTGAACTAAGGTATCCTAAGGAGCAATACTCATATGAAAAATATGCTCATGAAAGACTGTAGGTACCAAACCCTTAGTTAGTGGATCAGCTAGCGTAAAATTTGCCCCTATATGTTCTATGTAATTTTGTCTATTTTGAGAACTTTGTTTAACAAGTGATGTCAATAAATTTTGACTTTGTAGAACACATATTATTGTTAGAGTAAAGAACCACAAACTTATTGTCATAATAAATTATCAGTGGTCTTTTAATAACATCGACTACATATAAGCTAGTGCAAATTTTTTGCAACCATATGTCATGGCCTGATGTTTCAAAACAAACCATGAACTCCACAACCATAGTTGAAGGAGCTATGAACATCTGTTTAGCAGACTTCCAAGAGATAGCACCTTCAACCAAGATAAACACATATCTAGAGGTGGAATGTCTATTGTCTAGACACCCAAAAGTCGGAGTCATGGTACCCAATGATCTCTAAATTATCAGACCTCCGATAAGTAAGCATGTATTCCTTTGTTCTCTTGAAGTAACTGTTGAAAGGTTATCTCGATGTTTATTTTAGATGGGAGTTTTCTCCTCTCAACAAATTGTCATGATAGCAATGTCAATTTGTTGAAAGATTAATACTCTCATTTTCGTTATGTTCCTTTTGTAAGTAAGAGAACTTGGTTTTATTCTTTGTTCGCCATCTCGGCTTTGTTGAAATAAATTCCAACGCCGGTATAATGGTTTCAAGAATGTTCCAGTTACAACTTACTTTCTTAATAATCATGTGAATAAGTCATTCCTTCTTTGCCTCATCTCGGCTTTGTTAGAATAAATTCTAACGCCGGTATAATGGTATCGAAGTAATTCCCTATTACATAATTATTAAGTACCTTTG
>NC_032026.1:8073188-8073498 GCF_001865875.1 Lupinus angustifolius | reverse complement strand
GAGTATAAAATTGATTTTTGTATCTCATTTGTCTTCTCCTTTTCTCATCTTGAATTCTAACTAAAAATTACAAAAACTTACTTGAAAATGAAAATTCTAAACTATGAAATGAAGAAAGAATTCCAAGATGAGAGAATTCTAGCCTTCAAGTGTTTTTGAGAGGATTTTATGAAGAAATGGTGTATTGCAATCTGTTTTTCTCGGAGGAATTGGCCTCCTATTTATAGGCCTCATGCCAGACCGCTGAGCTGCTGAGCTGGACCGCTCAACAGCTGACCAAACCCTTCAGCATGGGTTTGGTCCCTTGACC
>NC_032026.1:8052885-8073088 GCF_001865875.1 Lupinus angustifolius | reverse complement strand
CTCGTGTCTGACCGTGTCAAGCATATTTTTGACCATGCCAGGCCTAGTCTGGTGCTAGGCTGAGCGGCTAAGAAGGTCCGCTCAGTTGCCTAGTTGAGCAGTTTGGTCCAGGTCAGGTAGGTGGCCAGGTCAGCTCAGCGGGGCTTGTTCCACGCTCAGCTGCCTGGTTGAGCACCTTGATTTTCTTGACTTTTGTTGCTTTTGACCATGAATCTTTTCTCTTCTTTTCTTCATTTTATTTCCTACAAAATACATAAAAAGGCAATACAAACACAAATATACCAAATTGTGATATTTTATACAAAAAGTATTGTTTTAAGTTGGTTTTTCTCAATTATGCTTAAGATAAGTGCCATAAAAGTGTATGATTTTTAGGTATGTTTGGCACTTATCAGTAACGCATAACACGTTTGACTGCCTTCCACTGATGTATTACAGGATTACTCAAATATCATTCTGAACATCTCATGCCAACGCTATGTCGGGACGTGTGCAAACTTGAGCATACATTAGACTTCCTATTGCATATACATAAGAAATCTTTTGCATATCGTATCTTTCAAGGTCATTTTTGGGGCATTGTTCCAGACTAAACTTGTTCCCTTAGCTACAGGAGTATCCTGTGCTTTACTGTCTTTCATGCCAAATCTATCTAAGACTTTATCTATATAGCTTTCTTGTAACAAATCTATCCAAGACCTTAGGATACCTTGAGAGAAATCTCTCAATATCTAAATACCTAATACAAAAGAAGCTTCCCCAAGATTTTCCATTTCGAAATTCTTCGTTATAAATCTCTTGGTCTCATGCCATAGTCAAAGATCACTGCTAACATCATCAACTTTATTTACCTAAAAACCATACGAGGTAATAACTTGATGAAACTTGTGATTCCATTGACGAGAAGCTTGTTTAAGGCCATAGATGGATTTCTTTCATTTGCAAACCAATGACATTGAGCCAACTGACACAAAATTTTCTGGTTGCACCATATAGATCATTTCTTTAATAACACCACTTAGAAACACAGTCTTAACATCCATATGATGTAGCTCTAAATCAAAATGAGCTACTAGTGCCAATATTACTCTAAAATAATCCTTCGAAGATACTAGAGAATGTTTCTTTATAATCAATGTCTTCTTTCTGGGTGTAGCCTTTAGCAACTAGATGAACTTTATATCTATCAATATTACCCTTCGATTCCTTCTTGGTTTTAAATATTCATTTACAACCAATAGGTTTTGCATCTTCAGGTAATTCGACAAGATCCCAAATGTCATTATCATGCATAGTCTCCATCTCGTCCTTCATGGCATTGATTCACATTTGAGAGTTTAGAACTTTTCATGGCTTGACAGAAGTTCAGTAGATCATCTTCTATTAGAAATTGCACTTCTCCTCTCTCTAGTGGATCTCCTTAATGACAATTCTACTTCTTGAGGTTGTTGAATTTGTTCTATAGGTACTTGAGGGAGAACCTCATCGTTGTCTAATCCTAGAATATTGTTAGGAACAATATTTGAACATTATCTTCTATTACCAAAGTTATTCCTTGAATGGTAATAGGAACAAGAACTAGTTCACCATTAGTGATAGGTTCTTCCTCAAAGGCAACATTCCTTATATTCTTTTCCTTCCTAAGATCAACTTCCTCAAGATCTCTTGCATTTCCCGTCGGAAAAAAAAGTCTTGAAGTGGGATCATAAATTTTTTAGCCTAGAGAGCGTTCAACATAACCAACAAAATAAAAGCTAACTGTTCTTGACTCTAGTTTTCTTTCATGCGGCTTATAAGGTCGCGCCTCAGCTAGACAACCCCAAAATGAAATTGTTTTAAGCTTGGTCTTTTATCAGTCGAAAGCTCATATGGGCTTTTGTTAACTACTTTACTTGGCATCCTATTTAGGAAGTAAACTGCAGTCTTTAAAGCTTTCCCGCAAAGTGACTCTGGCAAGGAAGAATGACTAATCTTCCTTCTCACTATCCTTAAGAGTTCAGTTTAATTTCTCAACAACACCCTTCATGCTAGGTTTTCCTGACATAACGTATTGTAGAAAAATTCCACATTCTCTAAGGAAAACACAAATAGCTCTTTCACAACATCCTTATTGTTCTTTCTTTTTTTATTCTGAGAGGTTATAGCTAAGTGAGCACTTTCAGTCTTATCTCTATACAACCTCTCTTCCTCTTGCACATAGTCCTTCTGAGTATTATAACTCACTTTGAATTGCCCAAAGTGTGCTGGAAGCGAGATCAAAACCAAGTGCACGAGCAAGTCATCGCCAAGCTCTAATTTAAGTGACTTGAGTTTGGATGTGAGATTATACATCTCCATAATGTACTTTCTTATGTTCCATTTGCCTTTATACTTCACAGATTTGAGTTTAGCCAAAAGGTTACTCGTATCCGCCTTTTCATTTTTGGAAAAGAACGTTTCATGATCATTACACACATTATGTTAGAGTATTCCCATTTCTCAATTTTAATCTCATCAATGATTTCCAGAGTAGAAATGAGTTTCTCCACCTAAAGTGCCAGATCTAAATCCATACAGCCGAGAATAATTTATATGGCTTCCTTCTAGATCTTAAAGTTTGTCCCATTCACCAATGAGATATTCTTAATTTGAGGAGATATATTTGTAGCACTAGTAAAAGAACAAAACAAATTGCAATCATTCTTGCAATTAAACTTACATTCAACTTTAATACTTAAATTCAATTGATGATGGATACATCATGAGTTACCTAGCACAACATTAATATTCAGTCTTTGGACAAAATATTAACTTGTAAGTGGTACACTCAATGTAGTAATCAAACATTGATAATCAGTCCTATCAAACAATAAACATTTATTTGGACAAACTTATAATTCACATAGAAAGTCATATGATTATTACATATGTATTGCTACAGGTATGTTTGTAATTTGGGCCAAATAATAATCTTCCTTTGGGCCGATCACTATTCGCATGAAATGCAAATATACAATTGGTTTGATATTTTATAACATTCACTAATGATACTTTTGTTTGTAATGGTCAGACATTGATCATAATGCATGTCAAATAATAAATCCTTCTTTGGACTGATTTATCATTCACATATACAACCTTATAATAATCATATTTTTACCATCATATGTGTGTATATAATCCGGCCAATTAATAATTTTCCTCTGGGCTGATTAATACTCGCATGGATACATATATGCACTAGCATTTAACATTTATTATGAATAATTCACATAAAATATATCACTTTGGTGACTTCTTGTTTAATATGTTCACTTAAAATGTCAAACAATTTTATTTTCTAAAAGAAAAACCATTTAGTTGAGTTTGATTCAACACTTAATCCAAAACATATACTATTTATATCCATATATAAATTCATATATCCACTATACCTTATTAGTAGCATTACATATTTCTTGTCACAAGGATTTGCGTTTCAAATTCCAATAATGATCCTTTTGAATTTTCCTTTAAAAATATATTATCATTTTATATATGACTAAATATGACAGGGCACACTGTCCAAACATAATGTTTCAACAATAACAACCACTTAATAATGCAATCAGTCACCAACCAATGCAACAAACCATGAAGTGTTGTAGCCATTTAAACAAACAAATCAAGTAATATATATAAAACAAGACATGATCACATAATAGACCCATCACAAGATATCTAGCATAACATCAATTTCTAATCTTTGGACAGAGAAATTAATTGGTAAGTGATACTCTCAACATAATGATCAAATATTAACAATTAGTTCTGTCAAACAATAGCATTTCTTTGGACCGACTATTATTCACATTAAAAAAACTTTATAATTGTTACATATTTATCATCATATTTATGTTATTATTTGGCCAAATTATGTATTCCTTTGGGCCGAACACAATTCGCATAAGTAATCTCATATTTTTCTGTGTAATTTTAACCAATATATACAATAGAGGTTACTTTGGCAACATATTGCATCAATTAATTCAAAAATAGTTACCAGACAAAAGGTAAAAAAATATGTGTCCATTATAAAAAAATATAATCTTGGAATTAAAACCTTCAGATTTGATATCTTTTATGATTAACAAATCTAATCCCACAATATAATTTCAAATCAAAAAATATATATTACATATATATCGACACATAAAAATGGATGCAATCTTAATCAAAAGTAAAATAGATCCATATTGAAAAGCATAAAAAATAGATGCAAATCATTATCGAACATGATCATGCATATCTTAAAACATATATGTAACACTATATCTATATACATTCACACACTAACATAGTAAAGTATATATAATTTTAAGCATTAACTGTAACCATTATATATATATATATATATATATATATATATTACCTTTAATCAGTAATTCTAGACATCACAACAACCTCAAGCTGGAAACAATTACATGTGTATATATATACATTTTAATTTGCAATATATATACAAGGCCATGAATTTCATATTGTATATGTATAAAAGAAAAACACGACTTAACTCATATATACCTTATACATATACTTCAGCAAATTGAAAAATTGTAAAGTGACAAAAGTCAATGTCCAACAGTAAGGCATTAGTGCAGATATAATATACATATTGCATAACAGAGTCATAAAAGTTAATGCAATGTTCATGCACAGATCTGAATATATACTTCAACACATGTTGCAAGAATTCATAATATAAATTACTCATATTTCAAATAAGCGGAAGCAGATAAAAGTTATCCTCATTATTCATAAATATCCTATTTTCATAACTAATAGTGGGAGCAAAAAATCCCCAAATTTAAAAAATTAGGGTTCATAAACAAAAATGGGGAAAAAACATCTTTAATGGAGAACCATAAAATTCAGAACCTAAAGCTCTGATACCACTTGTTAGAAATTCCTTATGATTGGTGAACTACCAATCCTAGGATCTTGAATCTCATGATTCTCACATATAATATAAAACAAGGATACAAAGTCATACCTAATTCCATGTTCTCTGATCTACTCCTTTGATATACCTTTTGAGAGAGTTTTGGTATGATGGCTTTCCTCAACAAAATCCTTAATTCCTTTTAGTACCTTCATTTTCTCTCTGATAGGAGAGGTGAAAACTATTTGTGATTTGGTGTATTCGGGACCATAATCGTTCCTTATGTGTTAACTTATAGGGTTCCCATTATCCCATATAGGTCAATCGTTTGGTATCCACTCATTAAGCACATATTTGTTATCGGTTTTAGAAGTCTTATAGGTTGTTTATAATTAGATCACTTGTTTAGTAACCCAAAATAAGTAGGTGATATAATTGTATTAAATATATTATGTTCACCTTAATTATAAATTTCTGACATGTGGGTCCAAAAATGAAGCAATGGGGTAGGTCCAGATAGTATACTACCTAAAACCTTCCAGATTCATTGTCATCCCTAGTAACACATACATAGTAATGTACTTTTTTTGTACTATCAATGGTAACCCTCACCTTTTGGTAAGGAACTCCCTTTCGATATGTATGGTTGCCCCTCTTAACAAATGTCGTTCATAGGAGTCGAGCTCTTGACCTTTTGGTCATTTTGAGGATCTAGCAGGATCTTACACTATACCAACGCCTTATTGATACATAGTAATGTGTTTGATAGATGCATACAATTCAGTTTAATTTTCAAATATATTTCAAAAAATGCATACAATTCAATTTAGTTAAATAATTGCATAGAAAATAAAGTGAATAAAATCATTAAATCAAACCGAACGTAACCTAATTTTTTGGTTTGGTTTTATTTGATTTCACTATACTATCTTGAATGACTTATGATGCAACTAAGAGGGAGGGTGAATTAGTTTTTGGGAGAATATGACTGATTTTTATGCTATATTATCAAAGTGTATATGCAATGGATTATTTGTGCAGAGTTCAACAAAGTAAAGCAAAAGTAAATGACAAGAATGAGTAGAAGAAGAGTACACGGAGAGTTTTTATATTGGTTCACCTTCTTGTCCATCGAAGGTTATATCCCGTACTCTTGCCACACAAGAGATTTTTCCACTAGATAATTTGAATTGTAATTACAATTTCTCTCCTTGATACTTTTGTACCTTACATACTCACAAATTATCTACCATTGAAATTTTCCTCTTGAAGTGAATTCTTTTCCGCTTCTCAACACACCCTTGTGATGAAAAGTTTACACCGCTTTGGATTGCCTTTACAAGTTTTGACAATTCTATAACTTGCAATCCTTGATCTCTCAATATAAATACTTAGTATACAATGTTCTTAATCTTTTGAAAGTTTAGAACACTTTGCACTTTATCAAGAAACTTCAGAAAATATGAAAGTTTTGAAACAAAGTTGCTTAAGAAAAATGTGCAGAAAATTATTTACTAAGTGTTTGAAAGTTTTGTGTGATTGTAAGCAATTGTGTATTTTGTGTGTTTTGAATTTGATTGTCTCAATGCCTTTAAATAGGCTTCCGATAAGCCATGATATCCTTCCATGAAGAGGAGACACGATTGGAATGAAACCTATTCACTATGGATGAAAGTTGTTCATTTGAATTTGAAAATTTGGCTTCAACAACTCTGTGTAATCGATAGTCACAGAGTGGTAATCGATTATCCAAAAGTTCTGTCCAAGGTGGTAATCGATTGATACATCCTATAAATCGGTTACATCAGTCAGTTTTGCATTTGTAACTATTTTTCGGTCAGGTAACATGTTATGCAGTTCCAGTAACCTGTTACCAACTGCCACACAGTTCAGGTAACATGTTACCTAATTCTAGTAACATGTTACTCAGGTCAAGTAACTCATTACTTAGCAATTTGACTTTGCATTTCAGACATATCCAATTCTTTAAAATTTATTGTCATTTTTTTAGCATTGCTACTAAATATTAAAGTGAGTGTAAGGATAGAAGTACCAATATGAAGACATAATCTATAATTCTCTTGATGCTTGAGTCTTCCATGTCTTCATGGTCTTCTTTCTTTTCTTCTTTTTATGATCTTGGTGTCTTCATCAAAATCGTGTCTAGTTCATGAGCAAGATATTCTTCACAATATCCCCATTTTTGATGATGACAAACCAATACCTTTTGAAAATTGAGATCTGAAATTTTCTGAGGTTCAACATTTTGATGAAGATATAACTTTGTTTAAAAGTTCAAATTTGATCCCCTTTTCTTGTATACTCCCCCTTTGTTTTATTGTATGTGCTTGAAAAGATTTGATAGAAAAATACAACTCCAACTTTTATCCTCATTTTCACTTCATCAAAAAGAAGAAAAGCTAGTTTTGTCCATCACACAATATACAAATATATAGAAAAGGGTAACAAGATATGTTGACTTATTTAAAAGCCAAGGTCCTAATTTTTGTACAATAAAATGAATTTTGACTGATATCAAATGGTAGATAGTAATATATCAAGTCAAAGCATAGCAGTAAAACAACAGTTAAGAAATATAATTCATACAACGCAAATAGTTAGGTAGCAAGATGTTCAGAAACAATATCAAAAGAACAAGTAAAAACAACAATTAGTAATATCAGTTTCGAAATTGTGACAACAACAATATCATCAAAATCAAAATCCTAGAATGCTAAACCACTACTCCTAATGATCTAGATAAGCTTGATGAGAATCCAAGTCCATGTAGTCAAATCGATTAGATATGCATTTAAGCTCTTCCTGGACTTGTAGATTCATTGTGCAAGAGCATCCATTCGAATGGTGATGTAGCCCTTAAGAAAGTACAACTCGTCCATAACCATTTGATTGGTAGGAGTGGAGTCAGACGAAGATGATTCAACATGAAATGTGGGATGAGTAGAAGGATCATTAGAAGGATTTTCAGGATTTTTAGCCTGGTGAACATCGTGATGCTTGTAGATCATGTCATTGGTATCCTAAAAGAAACCCATTATGTGGATGACATCCACATCAATTTTATCACAAACATCACGTGAGATCTTAGACTCTCCAGCAAATGAAACACCAACAGACTCAAGTATAACAGTTATGAGAGTAGCATAAGGTAATGGTCCGAACTCTCCTCTAAAGGCCCAAATTTGTCTCATTACCATTAATGTCCAATTAATTTGAACATTATGTTTAATGACATACATCAATTGTAATTCCATATCCTTCACTTGTGAATGATTTGAAAGCTTTGGAACTATTATGTTTAATGACATACATCAATTTGCGGTTACGCACAGAGTCACCTACTGACCTTTGCTTGCGCATATCTATTTCTCTTTGGAGTAACTATGCATAGAGTAGTAGAAATCCATTTTGTTGAACCCTTGTAAATCAAATTTAATGCTAGACTCAACTATCGTCCTATGTATGGTATATTACCGCAAAGTGAACTCATGGTTTTAAAGTCTATGGCAATCTATTTGCCTTTGACATAGGAGAATAGTTTATTCTTCCTAAAACGGAACTTAAAGTAAAATACCCGTACAAGTTTCGGATAGTAGGCACGACTCATTTCACAAAAATAAAAATTTATTTGTTGCCTAAAAAGGGTTAGGAAAATGAAATTGTTATTCTCAAAAGAGCTTAACATTCCATACTTTGGAGTAAAGATGGGGCATTGCTTAAAGTGCTCCTTAAACATGGTTCTTTGTTCCTCGTTGGCCAAGAGTTGCGCTAAATCCAATGTATTGACTTCATTTGGGTTTTATTGCCTCCCTTGAGTCACATTGGTTCTTTACTTCTTAATTCTAGATGATGATGTCATTGTTGTTGAGGTTTCAAAAACTTAGGCTTTTATAGATTTTGAGATTTGGGGTTTTCCGATTTAGAATACTAAACATGAAAATGATTGTAGAAATGTGTTTAGGAGAAGAAATGTAGTAGGAAACGCCACAAAAATCAAGTAAAACGGTTGAGAATAGAAGTTTTTCAAAGTTGTGGGGGGTTAGCATGTTTGACAAGAGGGAAATAGAGAAGATGAAGTTGAAAAATCTGATTTTTGCCTTAAATAGTGCAGAGTGTAATTGATTACCACGAATGAGCAATCGACTACCCAAACTATCTATTTGGATATTAATCGATTAATTCAACCTGTAATCGATTACTTTGGCTAGCTTTTTGAAATTTTGTGCCATTGATGCCTTGTAATTGATTACCCTTCTATGGTAATAGATTACATACCCCAAAATAATAAAAATTCAGCAATAACAAGCATATATAAGTTCAAGTAGGCATCAAATACATGTAATGAAGCACATAATATATGTTTAACATGTTAGGATAGATATGCTTCATCGAGAATGCCTTGTTCTCGTCTAAGTTTATAAAAAAGATCTTTAACCAAAGGTTTTGTAAAGATGTCTACAAGTTCTTCATGTGTATCAACAAATTCTAGGAGAAATTCTTTCTTTTGCACATGGTCCCTAAAGAAGTGATGTCTTATATCTATATGTTTGGTCCGAGAGTACATAATCGGATTCTTTGTGAGGTTTATAGCACTAGTGTTATTACATCTTAGGGGAATACATCCTAGGTCTAATCCTTAATCCTGCAATTGTTGATTGAGCCACAATACTTGGGCACAACAACTTCCTACAACTATGTATTCCGCCTGAGCAGTACTTAGAGCAACACAGGCTTGCTTCTTACAAGACCAATAGGCTAGGGCATTTCCAAGGATATGACAAATACCACTTGTACTTTTCCTCTCAAATTTGTATCCAACAACATCTGAATCTGAATATCCTACCAGATTATACAAACTTCCTTTAGGATACCATAATCCTACATCAAGTGTGCCTTTAAGATATTTTAATATCCTTTTTTACGGCAGTAAGATGCGACTCTTTAGGTTTTAATTGATAACATACACACAAACAAACACTAAGCATAATATCAGTTCTACTTGTGGTAAGGTAAAGAAGGAAACCAATCATACCTAGATACTTAGAGATGTCAATGCATTTTCCAGTCTCATCAGCATCAATGTATGTTCCATAACCCGTAGGAGTAGCAATTGGTTTGCAATCGTCCATTTCAAAGCGTTTCAGCAGATCCTTGCAATATTTAGACTGACAAACAAAGATGTCATCCTTGAATTGTTTGATTTTTAGTCTAAGGAAGTAGTTCAACTTTTCCATCATGGACATATCAAACTCCCGTTGCATCATCTTACCAAATTCACTACACAGAAGATTATTAGTAGAACCGAAAATAATATCATCAACATATATTTGAACAAGCAAAGTATGATGGTCTATTTTCTTAATAAATAATGTGGTGTCGACCTTTCCTTTAGTAAATCCTTCATCAGTTTAAAGGTTTGTTAGACAATCATATCATGCACGCAACGCTTGCTTTAAGCCATAGATGGCTTTCTTAAGTTTATAGATATGAGAGGGATGCTTATAGTCCTCAAACCTAGGAGGTTGTTCGACATACACCTCTTCTTGTATATAACCATTCAGAAATGCACTCTTCACATCCATTCAATATAACTGGAAATCTAAAGAACATGCATATGCAAGCAATAACCTAATAACTTCAAGTCTAGCAACAAGAGCGAATGTTTCATCAAAGTCGATATCTTCTTCCTAGTTGTATCATTGTACTACAAGTCTTGCTTTATTTCTTATAATGATGCCAATTTCATCTGATTTATTTCGAAAGACCCAACGACTTCCTATAACATATCTTTATTTAAGTCTAGGAACAAGTTCCCAAACTTCGTTTCTCTCAAACTAGTTAAGCTCTTCTAACATAGCAAGAATCCAGTGTTCATCCTTGATTGCATCATCAATCAGACGAGTAGAAACTCCTTTACTTATATCACCAATGATGCTGTCAGTAGGATGAAATCGATGGGTTCTCCATTCCTTAGGTAAATCAGAATGAATATACTCTTCTTGTGAAAGTATGTTGTCATCTATTTTCAGATGCTCTGTGTTGGCTGCTATGTCATTAATGGATTCTTCCAAGGATGGACTAGGAAAGTCATCATCATCAACCATGTATTTTTCATCCAAGGTTAGATTAGTTTCATCAAAACTCACGTGAATAGATTCTTCGATGGCTATAGATCTCTTATTGAAAATTCGAAAAGCTTTGCTTGTAAGAGAGTAGCCAAAGAAAATTCCTTTATCGGCTTTTGCATCAAACTTTCTCAAGTTGTCCTTACCATTATTTAGCACATAACATTTGCAGCCGAACACATGCAAGTGAGAAATATTTGGATTTCTACCTTTGAAGACTTCATAGGGGGTTTTCTTAAGAATAGGTCTTATAACGACTCGGTTGGAAACAAAGCATGTTGTACTTACTGCATCTGCCCAAAGATATTTTGGTAGATTAGTTTCATTTAACATTGTACATGCTAGTTCCTCCAACGATCTATTCTTTCTCTCTAAAACACCATTTTGTTGTGGTTTTCTAGGAGCAGAGAAATTGTGAGTGATACCATTATCATCACAAAATTCCTCAAAAGAAGCATTTTGAAATTCACCCCATGATCACTTCATATAGCAGCTATTTTCAAGTATTTTTCATTTTGTACTCTCTTAGAATATTTGCTAAAGGCATGAAATGCCTCATTCTTGTGTACCAAGAATAGAGTCCAAGTATATTTTGAAAAGTTGTCTACTATCACAAGAGCATAGTAGTTACCACCAAACCTTTTTGTTCTATAAGGGTCGAATAAGTGCACATGTAGTAACTGCAATGGTCTATCAGAAGAAACCATATGTTTTGGTTTGAAATATGCCTTTGTGTGTTGCCCTTTTGACGAGCACTACATAGTTTGTCTTTAACAAATATCATTTTGGGTAAACCTACAACCAGATCTTTCTTTACCAGTTTATTCAAATGATCCATATTAATGTGAGTAATTCTCCTATGCCATAGCCATGCATCATGGTCATTAATAGATAAACATTTTATGGGAACAGAAGAATCATTTAAAGAAATCATGTAGATATTATTTATTCTCTTACCGATAAGTTTAGAGTTTCTAGTTACCTTCCTATCAATGATGCATTTGTCGGGGTAGAAAGCCACATGGAACCCTTTGTCACAAAGTTGACTTATATTGAGTAGGTTGTGCTTGAGTCCCTCAATGTATAGAACTTCTTCTATTGTAATAGAAGGTGGCTTCCCGACTCTACTAACTCCAATAATTTTTCCTTTGTTATTATCACCATAAGTGATGTAGACTTTGTCCATTGGAGTGAGGACAAAGAATTTTCCTTTATTGCCCGTCATATGTTTTGAGCAGTCGCTATCCGTATACCATAAGTCGCTGGCGGCTCCGAAATATTCCTACAAAACAATTTAAGTAACATTAGGTACCTAATTCAGTTTGGGTACTACAAGGTTAGTATCTTTCTCTACCCATTTAAAATGTCCTAAGGGAATACCATATTTTCTAATGTTGCAAGTATTATGGTATTCCTGTGATTTAGACATTAAGTACAATTGGGTTGATGCATTTGTATCCTTGATTTAAATTTAGCAATATGATGAGTATGGATACTTTGATTTTGAAAGATAATTTTATTAGACACCTCCTTTTTCTTAGGTGAAGAAGGTTTGGAAAAATCGAGACCTCTACGGTCAGTGGAGTGTCTTTGTGTTTTCAGCATGTCATCCAATTTGTACTACTCTTATTAAGATTTTGATTTAAAGACTCAAAGTGGAAATTTTACTTTCAAGAGTAACACAATTTGGACAAGAGGAAGAAGAAGGTTTATTGTGGAATGCGTCAATCTCAGTTTTTTGTTTGAACATATTTTAGTGAGTTTGACATATTCACTATGTTGTTCATTGAAAGCATTTAGTACATCAGAAAAAGATGTTTTATATAAGGGTTTAGTTTCGCTTACCTCATCATCATCAGAATGATTAGATGTCATTAGAGAGAGAGGATTCTGCTCTTCATGTTCTAGTTCTGAAGTGGAACTTGAGTCATTATCCTCCCATGCAATATAAGCTTGTCTACTGGTCTTCTTTTCATGTTTTGTCTTGAAGGGATTCTTCAAAGTAGGACAGTTCATCTTCATGTGAAAAAGTTTTCCACATTGAAAACAATTGAAGTTTTGATTTGAAGTGGAAACTTCATTGCTCTTGGTGAACTTTTTGTTGGGTATCAGCAGCTCAGAATACACCTAGAAGGGGGGTTGAATAGGTGTCACAGATCACTTGTTCTGTTTTTCCTATATTTGCACAAAACTGAAATAGACTGTAGTTAATCAATTATGCTTGGTTTTAATCAAGTAAATAGTGCTCAGATATAATCAATTATGCTTGTGGATAATCGATTATCCTGACACTCGCACAACTTGATTCTTTGGTTTCTTGCATAGCAAGTTACCAATTACCAATTCTTTACACAGTTAATTGATTAATGAGATTACATAAAGACAGTAAACAGATTATAGTATGCAACTTATATTAACACAATAATCAACAAAGTAAAGACGGAAAGTAAAGAGATTTGGATTAGAAAGAGGTGCACGAGGAATTTTATCCTGGTTCGTTTGCGGTACACTGCAAATTACAACTAGGCCTCCCCTTCTTATCTCGAGAGATTTTTCTTCAACTATTGAAATTGTGAGTTTTACAAACACACTTCCAATTACAAAATCAAAAAAACTAAGCCGGTCCTTACTTAACCCTTATGAGCTTGACAACCTAGGTTTGACCTAACTAAATAGTCTACTAGGATCTCCTATCCTTTCACAATCGACCCCAACGTCGGTATCTCTCGAACTAAGACCTCTTAGCCTCTGAGAAGATTACAAAGATCTATCTCTTAGTGAAACAATTCACAAAGAGATCAACTTCCTTGTTCAAACATAATGTATTGAGTTGACTTGAGTACTTAATACTCATATTCAACAATTGAAAACTCAATCTAAAACATAATGCAGAAAATCCACAGGAACCTATTCTAAATGAAATTTAATGCATTAGGTTTACCAAAAATGATTCACACTCTTTTCATAAAAATATTTTCGTCACAAATCTCTCAAAGAAATCAAGAACTAGATGCAAGAAATCAATGCATAGAAAACTAGAGACTAGATGCAATGATATTAATCTCTAAGCCTAAATTAGAATGCTTTCACTCCCTAGGTTTTCTAAATGCACTTTCTCACTGAAATACAATCTATGAAAATGTATGCTCTCTAACAATTTTCGAAATATGCATGTTATGCCACATTGGCAAGAATTACATAATTTATATTAATCCTACTAATACTGCTATTAATCAATTATCCTTCCATTTAATCGAATATCCCTCTCTCTCACTCATTCCATTTTCAATGTCCCCTATATTATATATAAACACAAAACATGTTTGCCTTTTTTTTCAATCAGAGGAATAAGATCATTTTTAATCTTAGAATTTATTTGAAAGGGAATATGCAATAAGTAATGATGCAATTACAGAAAAGAAAGGAGATGTAAAAAAGAGAAGAAAAGGATGTTGTGTTTTTAGAACTTGAAGTAAAAGGAGAGAATAGACAGTGAGGAAAAACGTTAGAGAGAAAAAGGAGTTGTAATTGCCAAAATCGTGAGAGAGTGTTTTTATATGCGTATAATCCTATGTAGTCGAGCGTGTTTCAGTCACCGTGCACCCTCGTTCGTAGCCACAAGATCTGCATACTTTCCCACATCGGTGTTGACCAAATCCTTGCAACAAATCAGTGCGTGAAATGTCACACAGGCTCATACACCTCAGCACATCCGATTACTCCCTCTACAAGCACACGTGATCTTGTGCAGTCGTGTGCATCACGCGATCATGCACCTTAACCCATCCGACGCTCTAGGATCTGCCATGTGGACTCGCCCCCTTTACACTCAAGACCAGCCAATCATCCATCATCACGTCGCGGTTGCAAGGGCATCCTTTTGCTCTTGTCCACACCGTGTCCATTCCCTTTGAGCTTCAACAAGTAAGCATGTTTCCTTTGTTTTCTATGTAATTTTTATACATGAAAATTGTATCAGTAATTCTATTGCAAGTGTCATCATTTTTAGTAAATAATTTCACCAATAATTTTTAAATAATTATTTTTGATAATAAAAAACTTAAAAAGTAATTTTTTATGCAAGTTATTTTATTAGTGATAATGGAGTCAATAGGCATTATAGGTTTATTATACTGAAGTTGTGCAATTGTAAATAAATAATACCAAGTTTAAATCAATATGTATATATCATATACTATAAAAATAAATTAATTGTGAAAATTAGATTATTTGCTAATTTAATGTCAAATCTCATTTATCTTATAATTACATAAAACAATAAAAATATTTTAGTACGAATCTATGTGAAATATGATTGAGTATATCTCGACATCCCAAAAAACACTCTTTTGTTAAGAAAAATAAAATAAACAAAAATTAGAATTTTTTTAACCAAGTTTTAATATGAGTTGCGGTATCAGACGTAAGAGTTATGTTTCGCTCATATTTTGAAAAAAAAAAGGTTTTTAAATAAAAAATAAAAAATAAAATTTCTTAACTAAGTTTTAATATAAGATGCGGTATCGGACGTAAGAGTTATGCTTCACTCATATCTTTTTAAAAAGGATTTTCAAATATAAAAAATTAGGAATTTATTAATCAAGTTTTAATATGAGGTGTGGTAACGGACGTAAGGGTTATGCTTCACTCATATATTTTTTTCCAAAAAATAATTAAAACTTTACTATTTTTAAGAGATAAAATTAACCCAACCAACAAACTTTTTTCTACCGAAAGAACTATGTAGTTTTGATTCCCATAAAGGGGATACATAGGACCAATATCACTCTTGTTAGACATAATAATAAAATAAAGTTTTTTTGGTAAAAATATAATAATAACATAATTAATAATCCATGCAATATAGTAGGGTATCGTTCAAACGAGCAATTGGGGTGCTAATTTCTTCCCTAGTATGTAATCGACTCCCGAACCTGGATATCAAAGTCCAAGGCCCAATGTGATTAAGCCAAAAGATTTTTCTACATTTTATTCTATTTTATTGTTATAATTTACAACACATTATCATATTAGCATAAGTATATGTTCTATACCCGAGCACTAGATTATAAGGGACATCCGCATTGTCGGTGAGGACTTTGGGCTTCACTTACATTGGCATGATAAACCACTCAGGTTGTTACCAAATATCATGGGCTTTACCGGTGTGGACTACATATCCCACTTAAATCCCTGGGGTATTTGGGTTTCCTGTCTTTATGATTGGATGAAATCTGGGCACCTTATAAGCAGACCCCATAAGATGTCTCATATCAAGGCCTTATATCCCTACCCTAGGGTTAGGGTCTTAGATAACCCACAAAACCTATTAAGTATATCATATCTATGATACTGAATGCAGACATGCATGCATCCAAAAATATATTATTCGAACATTCATTCATTTATGTATTCATTCAAGAAAAAAATCTTTATTAATTGGCTTATGCATTTATTCATTGCATTCAAAAATAAAAAATCTTCATTAATTGACTAATGCATTTATTCATTAAATTCAAGAATAAAATATTTATTGATTGACTTATGCATTCATTTATTGCATTCAAAATAAAAAATCTTCATTAATTGACTTATGCATTTATTCATTGCATTCAAAAATAAAAAATGTTCATTAATTGACTTATGCATTCATTCATTGCATTCAAAAATAAAAAATCTCATTGATTGACTTATGCATTCATTCATGCATTCAAAAAGAGAAATTATTTCATTCATTCAAGTATGCATTCATTCATACCCTTTAAAAAACAAACACATCATTCATACACACTCACCTATTCATACATTCATAAAAAAAATTCATTCAAACATTATACTTCATGCATTACTATAACATCTCATATCTTACCATATCATTGCATTGATCGTCGCAAACCTTATCATATAAGAAAATTTTCATACATGCATTCATAATAATATACATCATGAATTGCATTTTCTTAGGGTCTCATGCACTAAAAAATTAAATTACATGAATCCATGTGCATTTATACTTCAAAAATATTAGTCACATATCATGTATACTTTCTAAAATGTATCTTCATATACATATAGTATAAGCTTGAAGTTAGGATATTTGCATTTCATGTATCATTTTGAGTTATAGGTTGCATTGTAATCAATATAAGATGATAAAAAATAAAAATAAAAATTCACTTCATGCACATTCAGCATCAATAAAAATTATTTATCTGCATGCATTTCATGACTATATTGATAAGGGCTCTCGTCAATTGAAGAGTTGGTTATAAGAATACTATTGTTGGAATCGGCTAAAAGTGATCAGAGTCAAACATGAAGAAATTCAAGAAAATAGAGAGATGATGCAATTTGTCCTACACCAGCTAAATTGGAAAACAATTTGAAAACTTTTCTTCACTTAAGGACCCGAGATAAGGTCAAATCCTCCTAACTCGCCCATGTTTCCTTTTTCATTAGTAAAAGTTTATTTCAAATGCATATCATTTTAAGACGAGTATATTAATCCAATGATCTTACAAACTTTAGCATCTCACCCTGCCAACCATATTAACCTAATCACATCAACCGGGAAAAAAATACCACAAAATAAACCCAAATAAAATTAATTCATGCATTAATATTGAAAGTTCAAAGTGTCAAGAATAGCACTAGCATGTCTTTGCCTATGTTTTGATGAAGACAATGGTTTAACAAAGCTTGAAGATGGCTCAACAATCAATATGCCTTATGCTCATTTGGTCATGTCTAGACTAGGATATAAATTGAGTCTATAATCTAAGTAGTCTGGGATGTGTGCCGTAGTAAGTGAGTATAGGTTAGGTAAACCTTGATGCTAGTCTCTTAAGCCATCTTAATTGAACTATCATATTCATGAGATACATCATCTAGTTAATTGTATGTTCATGCATCTATCATACTTGTTATATATGCATATTAGGCATAATATAATTGGTAAAGCATGTATGTTCTTTGTGCATAACATATGAGAAGTTTACCATTTGAAACATATGCATAAATGTTCCAGTTAATCGATTAACGTGGTAACTTAATCGATTCACCTAACTGCTTTTCTGTTGAATATGTGTTTTCTGTTTTAACTAATTTATGTGTCATTCTATTGTCTCGTTAATCGATTAAATGGAAGTCTTAATCGATTAACTAGTCTGTTATGTGTTGTAACTAAAATCTATTTTTGTTGTTTTAATTGCTTAACTGTTTAACTGTTTTTGCAACGGATGAAACCACTTATTCTCCATGCTATAAATACAAGGCATCACTCAGAAACCCATAGCATTGCATTCTATTGTATAGGGCTATTTAGAGAGCACTTTGCATACGTATTTTACTGTATTTTTTGCAAGAGAGTTGTATGTGTGAGAAGAGAGATTATGCTATTTTTACGATAGTATGCTTTCTGTATTTGCATATTTTCATATCCATTCTTATATTGCTCACATGATCATGCATTAGATTTTGATAGAAGGAAATCATTGGTATGCTGATATTGATTAACTCAATCTTATATTGATGGCTTAAGTGATTTGGCACAAAAGACATACCAGACCGGGTAAAAAGAGAGATTGCCCTCCGGCTAAATTTCCGAGGAATTCACTTCAACCACGTACTTCCATACACCTTTAAGTGAGAAGGGGGTCAAGCCCTCTTCAAGCCCTTACAAAGCAAAGCCAGTGAGTCAGTTCGGTAAGTGATTAGAATAAGGGTTAATCTTTGAGTCTTTATCTTGTAATATTTTAAGCATTATTGTGCTTAGTATACCTTGTTGTTTAACGTGTTTTTGTGTAGTCTGGATTTGTCTCTTGGTGTGAGATCACCACAGAGATTGCAGTTCTTCACCAAGGCTGGGAGGTCTTGATTTGAGGATAAGATTCTTGGCTGGGGCTAGTTCGCTTCTTAAGAGGCGAAGGGTAGAGTCAAACCAAGTTTTAGAGATCCTAGATTTCAAGAAGGGAGCATCATATGTGCTTGTAATTGAATTGGTATTTGTATCCTGAATTCAATATTATGAAGAAAGAAAATCTCCCTGATCCAGAAGGGCAGGCCTGGATGTAGTTTGTAGTGGACCGCATACGAAGCAGGATAAAAATCCTTTTTGCATTGTTCTTTCTCTCTTTATCTTCTTTATGTTTCTTGCCTTGATAAATTGAATATGTAATTGAAAAGTTGGATATTTGTTTATTGCCATTTACTTAATATTTGTGCATAAAAATATCTGAAGTATATTTGTTCAATTGTGTTTTAATCATTGTGCAATTTGCCTATTTAGTCATTCTGTTCTGTACAATAGTTAATCAATTAAACCCTGATGTTAATCGATTAACTGGACTGTTTTTCCAGCAGTTGAGTTTTGGTTCAAGAAGCGGTAATTGTTAACCGCTACACCTATTCAACCCCCCCTCTAGGTGTTCCTAAGTCAAGCGTGCCCGGTTAAATGCACTAACTCACGAATACGGATTATTTCGTATGCTACCGAGTGAATCAATCAGCGGTATGCAAAAACGATTCACTCACATCATCAACTATCTTATCGCTTTGGATAAGGTGTTCACCAAAGGAGAGCTCACTAATAAAGCTTCAGGAACATGAGATGGCAACACTCTTTGGAAAGCTTCAGGAACATGAGATGGAGCTTGGGCGTCTGACAATGTATGAGGAGTCCGATCACAAAAAGAAGGGAATTTCTCTCAAAGCTTCAACATCACAACCCATTGAAGAGATAGATAATGAAGACTCTGATTCAGACATTGACGAGGAAACGCTAAATCTCCTTGTACGAAAAATTGGAAATTTCTTGAAAAAGAAAGGAGGACTTAGACAATTCCAAAAGAAAGAAGCACGAGAATAAACAAAGAAAGGCAAGACAAAAGAGCGCTTCACTTGCCATGAATGTGGTAAGCCAGGACACATGAAGTATCAGTGCCCTACTTATCTGAAAAGAGTTGATTCAAAGAAGAGAAATCCCCGGGAGTTCAAGTCAAATAAAGCCTACATCGTGTGGGATGTACCGGAGGAAGAAACAACATCAAGCACCTCAGATGAAGAGGAGACCGCGAAGCTATGCCTAATGACCATTACAGATGAGGCTTGCAGATCAGGAAGCAAGGATACTTCAGATGAGGTATACTCTGACACATCC
>NC_032026.1:8051350-8052785 GCF_001865875.1 Lupinus angustifolius | reverse complement strand
TAAAAACCAACTAGACACCTTGCTCAGCAAAACAAGAAATGTAGGTGACCATACAGGATTAGGATATATCCACCCATCCCGCAAAAATAGACCATATAGGAGACCTCTAACACGTCAATATAGAAATTCAAATAAGCAAAACAGAGCTCCTACATGCCATTACTATGACACGTATGGTCATACTACTCATTCCTGTTATATCAGGAAATATGGGATACCCATTGGTGTTTACGCTTGGGTAAGAAAGGGAGATAAATCCCTAGTCACTAACAAACAAGGACCCAATATAATTTGGGTACCTTAGTCTAGCAGGTGATCTATATTGTAGGTATGTCTTCAAACACACGGACAAAATTGGTATCTTCATAGAGGTTGTTCGAGACATATGACTGGGGACAAGTCAAAATTCCTAGACTTGTCATTGAAAGAAAAGGGATTCGTCACTTATGGAGACAACAACAAAGGAAAAATCTTGGGCACCGGGAAGATTGGCAACTCAACACACACAATCATCGAGAACGTTCTTTACGTAGAATGTTTGGAACACAACTTATTGAGTATAAGTCAATTATGCGACAAAGGTAACACTGTGTCTTTTGATTCTAACTGTTGTATCATTCATGATGAATTATCTAATAACGTTAAGTTTGTCGGACATCGACTAAATAATATTTATATGGTTAATCTGGAAGATGTCACTTCCCTTTTCACAAAATGTCTTATTTCAAAAGAAGATGACATATGGCTATGGCATAGACGGGTCGTTCACATACATGTGAAGCATTTAGAAAAATTGTCCAAAACTAACTTAGTAATCGGTCTTCCAAAACTCGATTTTAAAACTCAAGATTCCTGTGACATGTGTCAGAAATGTAAACAAGTCAGGAATTCTTTTAATAAAAAGAATGTGATATCCACTACTAGACCATTAGAGCTTCTCCATGTGGACTTATTTGGACCATCACAAATTATGAGTTTTGGTGGAAGCTATTACGCATTAGTTATTGTCGACGATTTTTCTAGAATCACTTGGACTCTATTTTTAGCATCAAAGAGTGATGCCTATAAATCTTTTAAATGTCTGGCCAAGCAAATTCAAAACCAGTCTAACCTAAAAATTATTTACATTCAATCCGACGATGGCGTTGTGATAAATTCTGTGATAAAATCATCAATTCTCAGCACCTCGTACCCCTCAAAAAATGGAGTTGTTGAGAGGAAAAATAGAGTTCTAGAAGAACTCGCAAGGACTTGCTAAATGAAAGCAAGGTCCCAAAGTATTTCTAGGCTGATGCAGTTCACACAACATGCTATGTAATTAATAGAATAAATTACTTAGACCTACTTCTTCAAAAACTCCTTATGAAATTTTTAAAAGTCGAAAACCAAATATTGTTCATCTTCATGCTTTTGGCTGCAAATGTTTTATTTTGAA
>NC_032026.1:8023084-8051250 GCF_001865875.1 Lupinus angustifolius | reverse complement strand
TCCATCCTTTCCCGAAAAAAACTCCTACTCCTACCGACATTGTTACTGGTAGGGCGTCCTGTGGAGATGTTGGACCAGTCCAATCGGTAAAGGTAGAATTAGTTTACTCATTATCAGCCAAGCGGCTGGGAATGAGAGCGCCTCACTCGTTCTCTTTCTGTGATTCGGTCCTATTTGAGACTACACTCGTAGATGGTGCCTTCATTGTCTATCCAAAGGAGAGCAACTTGAGTATCCCAAACAAATACTATATTATTACTTTAGAGCATCTAACATTCTGTACAATAAATAGTTAGGTTTTCTTTTCTTCTTTTGCAATTATTATTTCTTAATATAAAGTTGACAGATGCATAAGAGATATGTATGAACAACAGTAAAAATATGTTGAACAACAGATTCTTTTCATCTAATATGTATTATTCTTTGGCACTTATTTAACGACTTAATTATTTTTTCAACAATAAGAATATGTTCAACAACATATTATTTTCATAAGAGATATGTATGAAAAAATTGATATTTGACAAATTGATGTATGGACATGGTTACATTTATTATAAACAAATATTTATTATAAACAAATACTATTATGTATGCCATGATTAAGCATGTCTGCAAACACCTCATTTATGAGATGGATATTAAATTTTTTTTATTAACATTTTTAGTAGTATATCTGGACCCCATATATCCAAATGTCTTTCCTACAATATATCCTTGAGATGCGCCGATCATGTGTTCCACTAATTTGTTTCATAATTATGGAATGACATGCTCCTGATCGGGTTATGAGGCAATTTAGTATAAATCAATCAATTCCACAAAATCTAGTGAATTGTGAGAAGCTTTATAAAATAGACTTACGTGACAAAAGTGATTGTGACTGACCACATAAGCATCATCGTTGGATTCAAATGTGGAAGTATAAGAAAAACTATGTGGTCGATGATTTTCCCATTAGTGCCCTCCATTTGAATCACTACTTTGAATATATGTAGTGATATTTAAAAATGACTAGAAGATACATCTCTCGAGATGGAGCACACTCTAATGGAATGGTAACATTTTTTTTACTACTTAAATTTTTTATTAGATATATTATTTATTGCTAATTTTGTCTTATTTTTTCCGTACACTTTTGTAAAAATAATTTGTGATCAGAGTGCTCTTCCAACTTGTTTAGTAAATCTCGTACAATCATTATATGACGTCTTCTCATTTGCCTGTAAAATGATGGGAGCAATGATTGATCTATACCTAACAACATACTCTACTTACTACGATGAAGCTCCTCCTACTCAACATTTTCATATGCCTGAAACTACTCTTCGCAATGAACTCAAGCGAATACTCATTTTCAATCACATACTCCATCAACTATTCCTCAACAACAATCATATAGGTTTGGAAGTTTGTCACAAATTTATAATTATTCATCCACTCATTTGTGATCAGGTTCTCAAATCTTGCTACCATCAATTTTTGCTACAACTTCAAGTGCATCCTTGTCGGCATACGATACTCAATAGTATTATCGTCCAACTATGCCGTCAACAAATGTTTTTGGGAAGCAACATAGTGATGACGAGGTTGTGGTTAGGGATGTTAATGTCGAAGATGAAGATGATGAGGATGAGAAGGAGCCACAATTGGCAACATGTGGTTGACAGTTAAGAGTTCAACTGCCAAGAAGGAGAAAGTCACCACCTACATACGACACTTCATCATATAAATATCATTAAAAAAATTGGGATTTAATAAATTAGGAAATTTTAATATTGTAATATTTTTTGTATTTTAATAATATTAATGTTGCATATAAGAATATAGTTTGTAGTTGTCTTTTTATTTAGATGGATGAAAAAAGCTAGGGCTATGCATAAATATATAGGGTTAGGGTTACTTCATACAAAACAAAAAATAATATAAAACTCCCATCCTATGCCTGCTTTAGGAGGGAGAAAACCAAAAAAATATAAATCCCCTACGCTAATGTCAATCTACTAGGAGGGAATAAAAAAAATAAAAATCCTATGCCATTGCTGATTTAGGAGAGATGTATACAAAAACAACTCCCAGCTTATACCCGATTTATGAGGGAGAAGAAAAGAATTGTAAAAGTAAAACTCTAACCTAGCTGCCGAGTTAGGTGAGGTCAGTAGGAAAAAAAACATAATCGGCAATATTATAGCCTATTGTGTAGAAATTACACTACTTTCATAAATAATACAAAAGTGCACCAAACTATAAATTTACTGTCAAAGAGCACCAGGTTAGTAAATTTGTCTATGCTCATGCAAATGCAGATCAAGAAAAAAATATATATGCATTGATAATATAAGATTTTTTTTTAATGTTACTGTATTATCCATCATTTATCTTCAATTATAATTTTTTCTTAAATAAAAATAATATAAATAAATAATAAATGATATACTCATTATATATAGATTTTTAAATTGTAAGTGAATAAATATTAACCGGCATAAGAACTGTTTTGACGAAAAATCTTATTACCGTTATCCTTTACTTCAAGCCATGTTTCGTATTACTATCATTTCTATTTCACATTTTTATACATATGTCAATTAAGCAAAGCCCAAGACGTAAAGGAGGATAAAAAAATTCCGATAAATAAAATTGTATTAAATCGAGTATAAGGGGTATTCACCCAATACAAATGAAAAATTAATTATTGATCTTTTTAACAACTAAATCAATACAAAGTTTCAGATCCAAAGATTGAAGAACTATACTATTATTGAAGAAATCAGAATAGAAATTTGCAACAAAGAAGGATAAATTGTACTAAAAAATTTGAAAGTAAGATGTGTCAGCATAAGTCCTTACACTTAACTTCAGTCGTTGGTAGAACACATATTGAACAAGTTTTTTTATTCTTTTTAATAAGTTAGGAACTTATTTTCTAATTATTCTCGGTATGTGATAATTTTATACACGTCAGAGAAGTAAATATAAAAGCCATCAATGCTAACAAAGATGGGAGCACTTTGCTATCCCACAAAGATATGTCCCTTCACTGCTTGTATTGAAAAAATATTTAAGTTAAAAATTTAATAATTAAATATTTTTAGATTAATCACAAATAATTGTATATAGAATAATACATTTTTTGAGATAAAAGATGTCCACCAAATAAAGATAAGCTACTTAACATTGCTAAGGATGTATTGTGAATGATTTATATTATGTTTTTTACTTGTGCATCTCAAAAGTTGGAACATTAACTACTAGATTTTTTTATGGACAAACCATGTTTGTTCTTTTATAGATAGTAACAAATGCAGTTTTAGTTATTATAGGTTTTATTAAATACTTATATATATGTTGTATTTTTAACTTAGCTTGTAATGACTAATTTATAATGTTAATATTTGAAGACTGTCTTTATGTGGTTGTTTTAATATTTCGAATTGAATCTTTCTATTAAACATAGCAGGTCCTTTAATATAAAAGAGACAAGACCAAAAAATTCAGGTTTACTAAAACAAATAGTGCAATATAATAATGGGGTTATTGTATTTGACCAAAATAGACATTACACTCTCTTGAAAAAGGGTTGTTATATTTGGAGAATCTATAACACTTTCATGGAAAAATGTTGCCGCATTATATATTTCTAGAGTTTTTCCAAGAAAACGATGTTGTGTTAAATGATTCTACAATGCTTTCTTAGAAAAGTGTTGTTGTATTTTGCACATTCAATAACACTTTTAAAGAGCTATAAAATCTAACCCAATATTCTACCTTATCCACATAGACAACAAGTTTAAGCACTATTGAGTTGGTAATTTAAGTGTGCTAGATTTACAAATCTAGTGCAATGAAGGATAATCCAAGATGAAACCACATGTGAAAAGATGATAAGGAAGAAACATCTTTTATTGAAACTTTCAACCAACCACAAATGCATAATTTTTGGCTAGAACCATATTCCCAACCATATTACCCTTTGCTCATAGTCAAGGAAAATGATATTGGAAATGAAAGAGAAATAGTTTTTAAGATCTGATTTCCATTTCTTACTCTAAATTGTTACCACAACTATTTTCGAGGTCCATGTCGACTCATGTTCCCTTGAAAAGTGAAACCTCCATACCTAGAAGGGCTCAACCCAAATGTTCATTGTGAATATCTTAGAGGGATAATAAGTCATCTTACAGATGGTTGTAATCAATTATAAAGGTGATGTGTGAGACCTGATTGGTGGAAGGTTAGTCAATTTTGAGGGAAACATTTTGATTTGAAATACATAAGAAAAATATCATTCATGAAAACTCACTACCACTATTTCACTAAAATAATCGTGTAACACATTTTTTTGATCCATTTGGGGCTTTAGTGTTATCAAATAATGGGGCACCAGTGTTTTTTCTTGGATGAGTAAAAAGTTACTTTCCATGTATATCTTTTAAATGAGTATATACTAATGCATCAATCATTCAATTTACCAACTCATACTTCTATGAATCATATTCACCCAAAAACAAATAAAATAAAAGTAATTCAAACATTATTATGAGATATGTTATTTAAAAATTAAAATGACTTAAAGGACGGTACAAATTTAAGACTCAAAATGTTGTAAATCTTTAAGGAGATCTTTTTTATGATGATATAAGGTTTCATTTTAATTCTCAAATTGTAAAAAAATATATCTAGTCACCCAGTATCGGTATTATGAAATAATATTATATTTGTATTACATGTGAAATATCAATATTCGGAGGAGATATTTTTTTAAAACCATTTTATTGACATTAGATTGTTAAATAGAATAATAAATTCTCTCGCTATTCATACATCATTTCTCCATGGACATCAAAAGGTCAAAAGAATCTGAGGCAAGTCAAAATAAATTGTTCCTCCCTCAAAGCACAAAAGAAAAAAAATACAAAAAGCCTATTGAGAATCCTCAATGGATGTCTTCATAAAAACGTCAGGGGTAAAGAAAATGTAATATGAATGATAGCAAAAGGAACCACTCACGTCTCATAGGAGAAGATCATCGCATTGATCTTCTGCCTCCACTTATTTCACCATAAGATTGTGCTATAGTCCTGAAAAGAGATAAGTCTCTTAATAGTTGAATGCTACGAAATTGTTGAAAATATGATTAAAAGAAATTATAAGAATGAGCTTGAGTAACACATATTTTTTAGCATTATATGTTTTTCTTGGAAACCCTTAGACTGACCAAAGTAAAAGCTAAAAATACCTTTTCGAAAACATGATTTTATTAAGGCACTCGTCAAGGTAGAGAAATACTAACTCCATTAAATTTCATAAATTTAAAAAAAAACTCTTTTGTAATACATAAGATTAGAATATATTTTCTCTCAGAGCACCAACATTTGAAAATTTTGCATGTTGACCTTTTTTTTGTATTTCAGAGTTATGTGCATGAAAGATGAGCTATAGAGCAAATGAGTAATAGTGGCCGATTAATATGAAATATTTTTTTAGATATTCATGTAATAGGCCTTTCAGTTTAAGCCTTCCATGATATTTTAAATAGAAATGATTACTCAAGTATCTCATATTGGGGTATTTTTGGGTCAATCCCATTTTTCAAGTGCAAAGTTCTAAGAAGGCCAAAACTAGAGCAATGGTGAAATTGCTTATCATGGCTCTATAAGTCCTGTCAATCACAAGAAATAAAAAATCATCCAACAACCATGTAGGGGCAAAATATTAAGAACTTTTAAAAAGTAGCTTCGATAATGACCCATGCGCATGGTACTAGTGATCTTCTCCCTAGTAAAAAGTGTTAACTTAAACAAAATCATACGAAATCCGAAGAAAATGAGAAGGTACTAAGTCTAAAACCTGCAATTGTAGTTTAGGATCATAATACAAAGCGAGAGCTCTTGGTAGATACATATACTACAATTCTTGGAAAAATTAGGGAAAATGAAATAAACTCCCTCAAGGAAAAGAGCTACTACTGCCAATATTCAATAAAGCAAATTGGGATAGCTTTTTGAAGAATCTAGGTTATAGCCTCTGAACTGAAGTTAAAAGTTTAGAATAGGCACACTAGGGCAATTTTGATGTTCAAAAACGTCAAACTTGAATATGTTTATCTCTATGGAAAGAAAGTCCCAGCAAACCCACACTAGAGCAATGTTTTGAATTTAGTCATTCTTCTCAAGATGAAAGTGGTATTCTAGAACATGTGTGCATGAGTCTTACCCCTCATTCTATTGCAATCAAATAAATATCAATGTCACATCTTATACAATGTAGCATTTGTGCCATCCACTTCTTATGAGTCCCCACATCTCTTACCATAGTTCTACATATATTGAGTCCCCACATATCATTGCATCATGCAGTCTCATTATATATAAAAAAATCCATGCTTTCAGGATCATATACCTTCCATGTCTTTAACGCTTTATAGGTCCTCTATCCTTAAAGTTGTTTTAAAAATCATATTTTCTAGAGGAAGGGAAGACCATGAAGATAATCTTATTAAGAGTACATAATGACCATTTTTTTGGTTATCACGTTATGAACTATGTCCTAACTTCTACACAAATAGGCTTAGTTGTAATTTTGAATTGTTTTTCGGAGACTGTCATTGCTATATTGGTTCCTTTATTGTTCCTAAACATTAGAAGAAATAAAACACTTACTATTTAGTCTCCATTAAATTAATTGCTAAGAATTCACTCACAAATATAGTCAATGAAAAGCATTCTCATGAATTCATTTATTAAAATAAAAAGTGGTAGATAAAACGAGATAAAAAATCATCAAAGTGGAGTGGAGATTTTTCTTCTTTAGTAAGCATCAAATGTGTTTTTTTATCAAAACCATCAAATGTGTTTTTTTATCAAAACCATCAAATGTTTTTTTTATCAAAAAGTTCGCTTATAAAAATATAGTATAAGAATAATAAATTTTGCAAACTTTATAAATGAAAGTCAAGGTCTTCTTCTTAATCCATTCATGTTTGTAAAGCACACCTTATTGGAGTGGAGATTTTTCTTCTTTAGTCTAATATTTGATGCAAAGAAGATAAAGTAACAAATTAAAATCAAATAAATAATACTTTTTAGAAGAGATAATTATTCATTTCCAAGAGATTTGTTATTCATCTAAAAATGAGAGTTAGTTAAAACAAAGTAAAATAAATCAAACATAAAAATTGAATTAGATTAAATTAAATTAGGAAGTGGACATACCTCTTTAAACAAGATGGATACCTCTAAGGTCATATTTTCTTTTATTTTGATTTAGTTTTGTAAACTATTTTTTCTTTCATTTTTATTCTATTTTATATATTTTTTTACAATTTTAATTCGTAGCCAATAGTTATATGTACAAAAATTATATTTGAATAAAAACTTTACAAAAACTCTTTTTTTGTTTAAACTATACCATTAAATTTCCATCTATAAAAGTAATAAAAAATTAACATAAAATAATTTTTAAATAAATAATAGGTTGAATGATATAATTTTTTTGGGTACTACCAACGGTATCTTCTAGATGACTAAGAATATAGGTGTGATTTGCGTGTACTAATTTTTTGGAGAAAAATAGCTCTCTTCTAGGTATGGCTCCAACTTTCTTAAAAGATCCTTCATCATCATCAACATGAAGTCGACAACAACACTCATCCCGTGGAGCTTTCTGGGAGATATGGAAAAGGGGCACGCTAAGTCTATTTCTCAACAAAAACCTCTCATCTCTCTAAAGAAAAAATCTTTTGCTCAAGCTCTAAAATCCTCATGTGACATAACCACTTCACAATTGCCCCAACCTTGCATAAAGGGAGATGATATTGTCATAAAAATACCTGAAGATGATTACCAATCAGACCTACAAAGATACAAAAGTCATCTTCATGGAAGGCTCATTCTACCCAAGGGAGATACTCCCCTAAAGTTTGCAGATCTGAAAACTAAGCTCACATCTTTGTGGAGCATGATTGGTAAATGGTTTATGATTTCCCTTTGTAAAGGTTTTTATGATTTTGGTTTCTCTTCAATAGAAGACTTGAGGAGTGTTTGTTATGTGGGCTCTTGGAGTTTGAAGCCTGGATTCCTTATATTATTCTTTTTGTCACCTGATTTCAATTCTAACCTGCCGAAACTTTCCCATACTCAATGTTGGATCAAGATACACAACCTTCCACAAGAATATTGAAGCCCTAGGATAATATTCTCTATAGCATGTGGCATTGGCACCCCAATCTCTCTAGATGAAGTTACTCATAACAGATCATTTGGTCATTTTGCAAGAGTAATGGTGGAACTGAACCTAAAAAAACTACCTGACCAGATCCTTGTTGAAAGGGAAGTTTTTTCTTTTTTTGTCTACGTTGAATATGAAAATCTACCAGACTTCTGTCAAGGATGTAATGCCATTGGGCACATGGTTCCTCATTGTTGCAGAGCACACAGAAGTCCTAAGGCAGAGGTGGCTAAAAATGTGGCTAAAAAACCAAAGCTAGCGGAGAAAACAACATAAGAGGATAAGGTTAGTGACCTGGTCATTAATTTGGAGATTGATAAAAGGTGGAGGAAAATCTGCAAAACTTTGAAAGGTTGGTAATCACACCGGAAGGGTGAGTCTTGATAATCAGATTGAGAATGAGTTGATTACCACAAGGGTAGAGACCTCCATTGAGGAAGTTGATTCTGATAACTCACTGAGTGCAAACATCATATCCAAGAAACAGCTGATTTAGAGCATGTTGTAGCTAATGATAGCCATATAGTGGGCAGACTTTGGGTTGATGATGAGTCCACTGAGGATTCCACTGAAGAAGCAAATCCCAAAAGAGAAAGCTGAAAAAGAGAGGACAATCTGCAAAGGTGTATCAAACTAGAAAAGATGGATACCTCAATACTCCTAAATGAGAGTTCTTTTTTGGAATTGTAGGGGATTAGGGAACTTAAACTCTAGGCTGACCCTAAAAAACATTTGTCTAGAAAATAACCCTGAATTGGTTTTTGTTACCGAGCCTGTGATCTCAACTGATGTGATTAATCCTAGGTTCTAGAATGACTTGAATCTCAGGCTGTTTGTTGTTAACAATAGGGGTAACCTAATTCCTTCAATCTGGGGTCTTTGTAAAATTGGTTTGTCCCCTACTATTTTGGTCAATTCTTATCAGCACATTTCAATCTCCTTTCATTTGGAAAATATGAGTTTTAATGTTTGTGTTGTTTATGTCTTTACTAGTTGCATTAGAAGAAGGGTTCTCTAGTCTAATGTAAAGGCAGATATGCTAGCTCACCCTGGACCTTAGTGTTGCAGAGGTGACTTTAATGTTGTTATTGGTGCTGATGAATGTAGAGGAATAACCCTCCCAGCTAGAATCTCCTGTTTTGAGTTCCAATCCTTAATTGACACTTCAAACCTCGTGAATCTTCCAACTATATGGGCTCAATTTTCTTGGTCTAATAGGAGAAGAAGGTATACTCTCACTGAAAAAGGCTTGATAGAATCATCTGCGATGAGGAGTGGATTAACACTTGGAACCAGGTTTCTTGCTGCACTTTTCCTAGATTGGCTTGTGCTCATCATCCTCTGTTGCTCCATTCAGCTGCTTCCACTTCAACAAGAATCTCTTCATTTAGATTCCACAAAATATGGTTGAAAAACTTGGATTGTAGTAGACTTGTAGATGATGTTTGGAAAACTGAGGTCTATGGTTGTCCAATGTTCATTCTTGCTCAAAAGTTGAAGATCCTTAAAAAGGAATTCATAATCTAGAACATCAATATTTTTGGCAAAATTCATCACAAGGTTAACATGGCTAAGATGAATGTGGAAATAATCCATAATTGCATTAATGATTTGGGTGTTGATCAGACCATGTTGGATCAAGAGAATATAGCCTAAGATGAGTTGGCTAGAGCTCTTCTTGTGGAAGAAGTCTTTTGGAAGGAGAAAGGTAGGATTAACTGGCACTTGTATGGTGACAAGAACATTAGCTTCTTTCACAAGATAACTAAGATTAGACAAGCAACCAAGTCTATGTCCCTTTTAAAGGTTGGTGACTCCATTCTAACTAAGCAAGTGGATATTTCTAACTATGCCCTAAACTTCTACACTGATTTATTTGACTCTCCGAATAACACCTCTCCTAATCTTTTAATCCAATCAGTGGCCCCTATGCTAGTTTCAGATGATGAAAATCTTATTCTAACAAAGCTTCATTCTAAAGATGTGTAATTCTGCCAGCACTTCAGGCCTTGATGGTTTTGGGGAATGCTTCTACTAGCATTTCTAGGATATAGTGCACCTTGAGGTGTGTAATTCTGCCAATCAATTTTTTACTCAAGGATGGATCCTTACAAACCTCAACTCAAATTGTGGTTTTGATTTCTAAGATTAAGCATGCTGAGATAATAGAAAACTTCAGGCCTATAGCTCTGGCTAATTTTCAGTTTAAGATACTAACAAAGGTGTTGGCTGATAGATTGGCTTCTATTGCTCCTAGAATCATTTCTACTCAGCAAAGATGGTTCATTCATGATAGGAAAATTCAAGACTGCATTTGCCTTGTTTTTGAGGCAATAAACTTGCTGGATCACAAGACTTTTGGAGGAAATCTTGCAATTAAGGTGGATATACAGAAAGCTTTTGACAATATGAATTGGAAATTCCTCTTGGAGACCCATCATGCTTTTGGTTTTAACTAGAAATTATGCAATTGGATTAAAGTCTTTCTTCAATCTGCTAGACTCTCTATCAATGTTAATGGCTCTAATGCAGGTTTTTTCAAGTGTAGTAGAGGAGTTAGGCAGGGTGATCCTCTTTCTCCCATGTTGTTTTGTCTGGCTGAGGATGTTCTTAGCATGGGTATCACTAGACTTGTGAATGAAAAAAAGCTCAGTAGCATCTCTGGTCCTAAAAATATTCAAACTACTAGTCATGTTTTGTATGTTGATGACATCCTCATTTTTTTCAAAGAGGTTAAAAGGGATTTGCTTTGCCTAAAACAGCTTATCTTGGACTATGCTTAAGCCTCTGGTCAACAATTAAACATTAACAAGTGCAAGTTCTATGCTGGTAATTCCTCTCCTAGAAAGAAAGCTTCTATTGCATCCTATTTGGGTTTCTTTACTAGTATCCTGCCCTTTAATTACCTTGGTGTGCCTTTGTTCAAAGGGAAACCAAAGAGGATACATCTTCGATCTATTGTAGATAAGATTCTAAACAAATTGTCCTCCTTGAGATATTCTCTTTCCATTATGAGCAGAGTTGAGCTTGTAAAGTCTATAATATAGAGTATGAGGGTTTACACCTTTCACATATATAAATGACCTATGGAATTCCTGAGCTTGGTGGAGAAAGGAATCATGAATTTTATTTGGGCTGGTGATTTAGAGAAGAGAAAGTTAGTCACTGTGGCTATGTCTAAAGTGTGCTCTCTTGTTCAAGCAAAGGGTTAGGGTATTAGATCAGTCAAGCTAATGAATAAGGCATCTTTGTTGAAACTAGCTTGGGACATGAGATCTTAAACTTATGAGTAGGCCATCTTCTATAGAGACAAATTTGGATGCAACAATTATCCTCCCACCAAATACTTCAAATCATCATTCTGGCCTAGAATTAGGGACAATTGGCAGGTTTGTAATATGAATTCCATCTAGTTAGTGGGCAATGGTGAGAAAATCAATTTCTTGAGGAATAATTGGATAGGTGAGCCTCTTGTAGACATGATGAATATTCCTCAAGAGTTGCATCACTCCCTTTTAGCATCTACGTCCAACTTTAGGATAGTTTCAAAGTGGACTATTCCAAGAATTATGGCAAAACTTTTCCCTAAGATCACTTGGAAAATAGCCAATACAAAAATAGCAGGCAACTTATTAGATAGATTAATGTGGCAAAAGTCTAATGATGGTGCTCTATCACTTAAAGTTGCTTCCAGTGAAGTTATGCATAATCCAATTTAGTTGAGTTGGTGTAAGTTGATTTGGTCTTCAACTATCTGATAAGTGCCAAAAATACCTAATTTTCATACACATTTCATGGCACTTATCCTTGGATAAATTGAGAAAGCCAACTTAATTTAACACTTTTTGGATAAAATATGACAATCTTGTATATATGCTGTGTATTTTTTTGTATTATATTTTTGTAGGATTTTTATGGAAAAAATAAGAATTAATCAAATACAAATAAAATGCTTAAAAGATGCCAAAATGATCCACACATGACATGCTTAAGCTTGACATAGAAAGCTATGTGCTTAGCCTTAAGCATGACTCAACAAGACTTGGCCTATGTGAAAAAATATGAAGTCAACTTGAAGCTGCTCACTAAGCAGCTTAGCTTAGGGCAAGCCCACGCCTAGCTGACCTGAACAACAACTTAGCACGGTAAGATCCAACTTGGCACGGTCAAAACACAAGCCTAGCAGAAGCCAAGCTGCTCAAGATGACCGCTTAATGGAGCACCTGGGCCGCCCAGCTTGGAACCACGCACCTGACCAGATCAGCAAGCACCAGGCCGCATCACCATCAACACGGTCAAAGCTGCTCAAGCAGGCAGCTGAGCGGTGCCATATAAGCGCCTGGCGGTGTGCACCCAACAACTTGGTCAAGTTGACTTAGCCACCAAGCAACCTTGACATTATGCATAACCTCACTTCAAGTAGCCTCCATAGGCTTTTCAGAGGTTGCTCACAATATATGGGCCAGTAGCTCACAACTAGCTTGGGTGAGTCAACCTCAAGCAGGTGACTAAGCTGCTTGGCCATGACCAAACTCATGTTGAAGGGTTTGGTCAGCAGCTTGGCGATAGAAGAGAGCAACTTGGTGGTGAGCAAAAACTCCTATAAATAGGAGGACACCTCAAAGGAAAAAACATACATTCTCATTCATAAATTCACACTCTCACATTCACTCCTACATTCATATACTTGAATCAAAGTCTTCTCTTCTTCTTCTTGTAATTTTCTTGGAGAATTTCCACTCCAAAGTAGTTTAGGTAAGTGTAGTTTGTAGTTTTACTTTCTTAATTCCAGAGAAGAAAGGAGATGGCAAATGAGATGCACAAACATAATTTTGTAACCTCATTTGGGACCAAAAGCATCTCATCCATGGATAGATGGTTCATGCTCCTACAATTTGACTTAAATTATTGTGTAATTTATTCTTTTTAATTTATCATCTCTTGAAATCAATGCATTCAAGTTATTACTTTTTGGTTAAGTTTTAATTCTTTATAAAGTTCTTAATGCGGTTTTAGCTTGATCACCTAAAACTTGATTTAAAGATCAAAAAACTACTTCTTAAAGTGTTGACAAGTGAACTTATAACCTACACCTTAGTTCCCTTGCCATATCAAGCATGTATTTTAAGCAACTTATGTTCAAGGCTAAATAAAGTTGATGGAGCCTGAAGTAGGGTGTGACAACCTACTCCGACGAGTGGCACATAAATGTTATTTAGTGTATTACATAAGATTTGAAAATCATCTTATCATTTAGGACACTAGATGAATGATTTAGAAATGATGTGTGGAATTAACCGAAAATATACAACATAACTCAGTGTTTTCAAACTCAATTAAGTAGAGAAATAATTCCATATTTCCCACCAATTTTCTCCTCAAGAATTTGTTCATAATAGTTGTTTATGTTTATTTACTTGTTAATATTTCATAAGAAAAATAAATAAAAAAGATGTTTAAACATTACTAGTAATGTAAAATGTTTATAATAATATTCTATTAGGCAGTTCCTTGTGGTTCCACATAACCCTGTATTATACTACAATTGAATCTTGAAAGAGATGGAAATGTAAAATAATAAAGTGTTAACTTATAAATTTTATTTGTTGACAAAGAAAGAAACCTTGAATCAAAGAACAATTTAATTCATAAGTTGTATCTTTGTGAAAAGGAAAAATATACAGTTATAATGAGTGATCTAACACTTCCTCATCCTCATCCTCATCCTCTTCCTCATCCTCACAACAAACATTTAGTTTCTGTCATTTAAATTATGCAACAAACTATTTATTGCTTTATTTATTCTTTATACCAACTCTTTGAAATAAGTGGTACGGTGAACTTCTAACTTTATTCTTTTGTCATTTTATTATTCTTTAATATCAACCTTTCATAAGAAATGGTATGGTTAATTTAATAAAATCAGACCAACCTTTATGGTATGGTTAAAAGGAACCTGAAAAGGGAGTAAATAAATAAAGTCAATTACTAATTAAATATCACTCATTATCACTTGTATTAATTTTATAAATTCATACCATTAAAACGGCGTTGGAATTTATTCCAACATAGCCGAGATGGTATGAAATTGTTAATAATTCAATAAACGCTATGTTTTGTTATTAAAGGAACATTCTTGAAACCATTATACTGGCGTTGGAATTTATTCCAACAAAGACGAGTTGACGAGCAAAGAATCGACCTGTCATTAAATAAAATACTCAGAAACTTACTACCTCAAAATAAAGCAAGCAACAATAACTCTTTCAACAAATTGACGCCGCTGCTGGGGAATTGCTAAAAATAGAATTTATTATTTATTATGTTATATTATTAACAATTTTGCACAAAAATCTTTTTTTCACTTTTGTACAAATTAATTTGTAAATTAGAAATATTGTTTATTCTTATGAAAAAAAACAGAAAAAATTCCTTTGGTGCATGCATTGCAGGAACAAACAGGTTGAATTTTCTTACGATCTAGAACTCGAAAAAACTTTAATGGAGAAAAAGAAAGTCCAAAGGAAAGCCAAGAAGAATTTCGAATCAATGGCCAATATTCAGCAAACCGGTGAAGGATCAAGGGCAGAAAACCAGCCAAACAGTAGAGGATTTGTTAGTTTTACACTAATGAACATGATTAGAATTGGGAGACCATCCGAGACTTAAAAGATGCCAGAAATGAAGTATGGACTGTTACAGCTCATGTACGCCAATCCTTTATCAGGCTAGAACATGAAGATCCATACAACCACCTCAGAAAATTCTACGAGTTGATTGGAACTGCTGGTGTCTGTGAAACAGAAGAGGAAACCACTTTCCTGAGGCTTTTCCCGTTAACTCTAATCGGGAAACCTAAAGAATGGTTTCTAGATCTGCCTCCGCACATTCATAATGACTAGAATCTGGTGGAGGAGAAATTTATGGGAATATAGTTTCTGCAAGGAAAGTTTATTGATCTAAAAACAACAATATCCACATTTGTTCAACCTGTTGGGGAAAGTCTTTGTGAATTCTGTGATAGATTGAAATCTATGCTGAGGAAGTGCCCAAATCATGGATTTGATGTGCAAACTCAAATCCATATTTTTATCAATGGATTGCAACAACAACACAAGTGGATTCTGAATGCTACAGCTGGTGAACAACTCTTGACTAAACCACCGCAACAAGCCATAGATATAATTGAATCCATGACAATGAATGACCAGAAAAGTCAGCACCAAAGAGGACCACCGCCAAGGAGAGGTGGAGTCCTTGAATTAAGCTCAACAGATGCAATGTTGGCTCAACATAAACTGCTTCAACAACAACTTGATGAAGTGACCCAAATTCTTAATGATTTACCTCGACAAATACGAGAATCTTCAAAGAAGCAAGTTTATAGTTGTAATCATTTTTCTAATAATTATGAGGAGGGCCATTGTCAAAATAAGGAGGTCCATTTTGTGGGAAATCCTCCAAGGTAGAACTTTCATAATAATTACCCTCAAGGGGGTAATAATCAGTTTCAAAGAAATCAGTCTTGGAGATAAGAAAATCCTCAAAAATCACCAGCTTAATTCTACCCGAGGAAAAATCAGTACCAACACCCAATACAAGACAAAAGTGTTAAACTGGAGGACACTTTGAATCAGTTCATGCAAATGACAATCTCCAACCAGAAAAACATTGATGCCTCTCTCAGGAATATGGAGATTCAAATTGAGCAATTGGCCAAACAATTACCTGAAAATCAGTAATCAACATTTTCAGCTAATACTGAAGTTAATCCAAGAGAACACTATAATGTGATGGGTGAACCAAGCTCAACAGGGCAGTAGAAAGAAGGTGGTAAAAATTTGGTTTAATCGGTAATATACGTCAAGCTAATGACGGTAAAAGAGCGTTTGCTAGGAGGCAACCTAGTACATTTTGAATATATATACTATGTTTTTTCCTTCATTTTTTCCTTTCTTCTATATATTAATTTGTTTTATGACAAAAAGAAGAACCACTTTTATAAACTAAATTGAATTAAAACTTTAAGATTTAGGAAAGTAAATCAGAACTTTTTCAAAAAGAAATATGGGAAAATATAAATGGGTTATTGGGCCAAGTCAAATTTTGTAAAAATTCATAAAAGGCCCAAATCAAGGTCATGTCATGGTCATGGTTCAACCAAACTTGGTCAAACATTAAAATCTGACCCACAACCCAGCAGGGGTTACCATGCGCTCAGCGCAGGCCTGACACGAGCCATGTGCCTAGGGGACAAAAATCCCACCAAAATAGGATTCTCTCTTATCCTCATAAATGAAACTTTTGACCAAGAAATTTCCACACTCTATTTAAACCCCTCAATGTTCTGATTTGAAAGTACAAATCATTTTCAAAGTTTTTCAAAACTCAAAAGCTTTCAAATTTCCTAAAAACTCTCTCAAGTTCTTCTCCAAAGTTCTTCACCATCATGTAAGTTCTTCTTTCACTTTATTTTATTTTTATGTATATATGTGATTCTTCCTCTAATTTTTTAAGCTTCTTGTTTGGGAAATTTTTAGAAACACTTAATATTTTTAGAAAACCCAACACAAAAACAATTGGGAAAGATCCTAGCTCGAGCAAGGATCTCGATGCCCAAATCAAAAAAATTATAGAGTTACCTTTGTTCTTGTGACTTATTCGGGCAAGATTCCGACGATGACGTCGTGCGTAAGGTGATACCTAAAAAGAATTATATGATACCACGTCGCGAGGTCATCAGACTGTAAGAGGCTTGGCCATGTGGTTGTCTAGGGTAATTCAGCAATGGTTAGTAGTTGTAAGTATATTAATCCTCTATTACGTAAAGACGTAAGATCGGGTCTCACAAAAAGCATTCCTTTGGAAGATGTCTTAGGTTGGACCGATCATGTAAATGAATGATTAAAAGACTTAATTGACTAACCTCGATTAGTGTGCATACTCATTATGAATAACAAAGTAGTGGAGAGGAAATTTATAGGATATGAATGAGTCCTACCATGTTGAGAGGGACGGTGATGGCGGTGATTCATCAACAAAGTCTTGAGGGCGAGTCTAGGTGAGACGAGTCCCTTGTATTCCTAGATGAGTTATTCTGTTGGATTGGACAATTCTCACAGCGTAAACTAGATGATCTCTGACAACCCCACTTTGCAATCAGGATCGATGAGAGGGATGCCCAGAAAGTGTTTGATACGACACCATCCTGAAGTGGACAGTTCTTCAGAACAGATGATCATATATCATTGCGATGAATATTTTTGGTGCTTTCAAATCGACTTGTTATGGGACTTGTTCTCTCGGTTATTTACGAATAGTTTATTAGGAGGATATTGGTGTAAGGATGGATGAAATAAACATAGCATTCATACATTGAGTTCATGGATATTGATTCTCAAAGCTTGAGATATAATATCATTCATCATTTGCATTTATGTATGCGGAATATATTGTGTATATTATGTGTGTCTATCAGGATGTGATATTCTATGTAATTCCACTTTATCAATGAATAACATTCATTAGATGTCTTACTCCCTTTTCTTTCTGCTTGTCTTCGGTTCGCGTTCTCGTTCAACTGGACCATACCGCGAGGATTCGGAGCTACCGATTCTCGATGTCCCAAGAGAGGACATGGAGCAGTGACGGGCACCGATACACCTACATAGGCCCTTGTGCCTTAGAGCTGGAGATGGTTTGTTATGGCTCTACGATGCGCTTCCCCTTACATCATGTACACTTGGTGGCCTCTTTCACGTTACCTAGTTGGAGATCAGCACCTGCTGCACCATCCATTCAATCTGTGATTCCTCATGGACCCACTACTGTAGGGCCATCTTCTAGGAGACAGAGTTGGGACAATGTACTCATTTTCCCACCATGGAAGAGAGCTGCTCGACGGACGATGCTCGATCTTCAGGTAGATGCGGGACTGAGGAGTAGGTCGTAGGGTTCGTCCAATAACCCGAAAGGGGAGATGGAGGCTGAAGAGGAGGAGATGGAAGCCAAAAAGGGGGATTGTGTGGAGTTAATATGTGTAGAGGACTCCATTGAGGTGGTAGGCCTCTCCTCCGATTCTGAGACGGAGGAAGACCCAAGAGAGTGTTCTAGCGCACCCACGAACACTGGAACTAGTCACTAGCAGCCATTTCCATTTCTATTTTGCTTTTAAGGAGGGTATCTGTGTATGGTAGTTTTGATGTGCTGAATGGCTCAACCTATTTTGTATGTTTTCAGTTCAAACAAATATTTTATTGCGCCTTGTTTTTCGTACTAACATTTTCCCTTATTTCAATAAAGAATTATTCCACGATATGTTGAGTTGATTTTGGTTACCATTAGGTAACGATTTTTGATTTTTCTGCAATTAATGTTATTTAACGTGATGTCCCGAAAAGGAATCGAATGTAAGGAAAGGAATTTTATATTACAAAAAACAAATTTACCCATTTTTGCGCAATGTTATTGGAGTAATTTTCAGGGCGTTACATTACTATTGTTGGAGGGTCAATAGAAGGAGTGTCGTGGTGTGGGGGAATGTTGGTGTTGAGTGGAACTGTGTGGCTAGGTGGTTGAGCTTGGTTATGGGTGGTCACCATGTTGTAGGTAAGCCATGGATGGTGCCAATGTTCTTTTGTATTACACTACGCCAGAATTGATATTTAACAATGCTCATTTAACAGCGCTTATGTGTTGAACACTGTTAAAACACTTATTGAAGAAAACGTTGTTAAAGGTGTTATATTTTGTTATCTTTAACAGCGCTTATTTAAGCAAGCGCTATTAAAGGTCATACTTCATATATTTAACAATACTTCTTCAATAAGCGTTGTTAAAGATGTTAAATGTGTTATCTTTAACAATGTTTATTGAAGCAAGCGTTGTTAACGGTCATACCTCATATATTTAACAGCACTTCTTCAATAAGCGTTGTTAAAGATAACACCTAATTAGGAGGGAATGGTCAGTGATGGATGAAGATTGCTCGGTGAAGGATGGAGAATGGCGGTGATGGATGTCCGGTAGAATGAAGAGATCAAAAGACCTGGTCGGATTATTGCCTAGACCCGCCGAGGGAGGTACCTAAAATGGTTATCTGAAGATCAAGTCAGTAATATGTTCTAGAGAGATAAGGGGAATGAGTAAGAGAGAAGTTAGAGCAAGTAGTAATAAATGTAGCAATAAATGAGGGAATGAGAATTAATTATACTCCTTGTGTGGTCTCTTATATTTATAGAGTTTAGGGTATGTGATAAGTGCAAAAAATGCCTAAATTTCATACACTTTTTATGGCGCTTATCCTTGTCAAAATTGAGAAAACTAACTTAATTCAACATTTTTTGGATAAAATATCACAATCTTGTATGTATACTTTGTGTATTTTTTATTTATTATATTTTGTAAGATTTATGTGGAAAAGATAAGAAATGATTAAGTGCAAGCAAAATGCTCAAATAGGCCAAAATGATCCACAAATGACATGTTTAAGCTTGACGTGGCAAACTATGTGCTTAACCTTAAGCATGATTCAACAGAATTTGGCCTATGTGGAAAGCATGGAGTCAAAATGAAGCTACTCACTAAACAGCTTAGCTTGGACAAAACTCACGCCTAGCTGACTTGGACACCAACCTAGCACGGTCAAACTCAATCTGGCACGGTCAGAACACAAGCCTGGCACAAGCCAACCTGCTGAAGCTGGCAGCTTAGCAGAGCACCATGACCGACCAGCTTGGAACCACACACCTAGACATCAGCAAGCACCAAGCCACATCACCATTAGCAAGGTCAAAGCTGCTCAAGCAGGAAGCTTAGCGGTGCCACATAGGAGCTTGGTGGTGTGCACTCAGCAAAGTTGGTCAAGTTGACTTCGCCACTAAGCAACCATGACTTCATGCATGACCTCACTCTCAGTAGCCTCCATAGGATTTTTAGAGGTAGCTCACAACAGCTGGGCAAGTAACTCATAATAGCTTGGGTGACTCAGTCCCAAGAGGTGGCTAAGCTGTTTGGCCCAAGTGACCAAACCCATGTTGATAAGCAACCATGACTTCATGCATGACCTCACTCCCAATAGCCTCCATAGGATTTTTAGAGGTAGCTCACAACAGCTAGGCAAGTAGCTCACAATAGCTTGGGTGACTCAGTCCCAAGAGGTGACTAAGCTGTTTGGCCCAAGTGACCAAACCCATGTTGAAGGGTTTGGTCAGCAACTTAGCGGTGGAGGAGAGCAGCTTGGCGGTGGCATAAAACTCCTATAAATAGGAGGCACTTCATTCCATTCATACACATTCCATTTTACACATACATTCTCAAATCCGAAATTCTCTCTTCTTCTCCACTCTCTTCTTTGTAATTTCTTGGAGAATTTCTACTCCAAAATAGTTTAGGTGTGTTTATTTTGTAGTTTCTCCTTAATTCAGGAGTAGAAGGAGTAATCAAACGAGATGTAAAAATTCATTTTAGTTGAATTAAGATGGCTAATGCTCCTAAATTTTAGTTGAATTTTGGCTCACTAATATTTCTTGCAATTTCTTGTTTCATTATATTGAATTTTGTTTAAGTTATTACTTTGGCAATTTCAATTCTTTAGAAAATGCTTAATTCGGTTTTAGTTTGATCACCTAAAACTTGATTTCAAGATCCAAAATTCTTCTTTTTAAAGTCTTGACAAATGAACTAAAAAGTAGGAATACAACTTACTTCATTTGCCAAATCAAAGCATCCATTTTAAGAAACTTGTAATCAAGGCTAATCAATGTTTACGGAGCCTGAAATAAGGCGTGATAACTTATTTCGTCGAGTGGAAGTTTTCTATTGATGAGTGTATTTTGCATGGTTTGAAAATCATTTTTTCTCATCGGGGGACTGGGGAAATTTTATGAACTAATGTTTGGAATAACCAAAGTATAACGCATAGCTTTTATAAACATTTTTCATAGAAACATGTTAAGAAATATTTCTATCATTCAAACTAAATTTTTTCTTCAAGAATTTGTGCATATTAGTTGTTTATGTTTATTTATTTACTTGTTAAAATTTCATAAACAAAATTAAACCAAAAATATGTTCAAACTTTATTAGTGATATAACATGTTTATAATAATTTTCTATTAGACAATTCCTTGTGGTTTGACATAACCTTATAATATACTCCAATTGAATCTTAAAAGAGATGCAAATGTAAAATAGTAAAGTGTTAACTTCAAATTTTTATTTGTTGACAAAGAAAGAAACCTTGAATCAAAGTGAAATTTAATTCATAAATTGTATCTTTGTAAAAAGGAAAAATACACAGTCATAATAAGTGATCTAACTACTAACTTTTACTTTCTGGTATTTATTTTCCGCAACTAACATTTATTTTCCGTCATTTAAATTCTGCAACTAACATTTATTGATTGCTTTATTTATTTATTCCTTACCAACCTTCCATAAGGAAGTAGTTCGGTTAATAAAGGAAACCAAAAAAAAATATTACTCATTATCACGTGTGTTAATTTTCTAAATTCATACCATTATACTGACCTTGGAATTTATTCCAACAAAGCCAAGATGGTGATTAAAGAATCGAATTGTCATTAAATAAATCAATCATAAACTTGTCTTACAAGCAAGAACACTCTTTCAACAAATTTTTACACAGTCATAATGAATGATCTAACTACTTTTTACTTTCTGTCATTTATTTTCTGCAACTAACATTTATTTTCTGTCATTTAAATTCTGCAACTAACATTAATTTATTGTTTTATTTATCTATTCTTTACCAACCTTCCACAAGGAAGTAGTTCCGTTAATAAAGGAAAACAAAAATAAATATCACTCATTATCACTTGTGTTAACAACAAAGAATCAACCTGTCATTAAATAAATCAATCAGAAACTTGCCTTACCTAGCCAGAAAACTCTTTCAACAATATGTTGAGATGGCATCTTGTCATTGGCCATTGGCCAGCATCTAACGGGTATTGTGGATGTACCCAGGTCGTCCTTGCTTGTCCTGCAGATATGCTCTTGTCGAATTGTCGGGGGCATGCGGAATGTGTAGGCGGCATGTCAAGCGATCTGTTAGCGGACATTGAGGGCGGGCCAATGGCGCATTAATGACGGGGTCAAATGTGCATTAAATGGTGGGTCAGATGCATTAATGTCATGTCTGTAATATTTATGTTGTGTCAGGAGCATTTATGACATCTGTCACAAATGGGTCCATTTGAGGCGGGTAACGAGGAGACGAGGAATATTGTACTGGATACTCGGGGCGGACGAATGATAGCCCGAATGTAACCAGGATAGAACAAATTCAAATGGCCTTTTTTTATCAAATTGATTCACTTTTTATCAAAATATTGTTGTGGAAGATCGAGCGTATAACTATTACATTTGTTTTACTTCTAAAACATGTCTACCACCATGTCATACATTTCATTTCAACAAAATATATAAATAAAATTATTTATCACACTCATTATTAGTTTTATAACATTAATATTAATATAATATATAAGTATATCTCATTTCACTAGTATGCGCTTTAATTAGTGAACCATCTGTTGAAAACTAAATATAAACTAATTTATTTCGTTTAAGTAAGGTAAAAAACTATTTTGTTTTACAGTAAATTAGAACATTTGAAATGACGTTATTTATTTATGTTATGATTATTTAGGTTATTTTTTATTTTATTATTAAAATATACATTTTTTAATATTTATCATCATGTGTTTTTACTATAAATGTTTTATTTTTAATACCACAAGACATGCTAAAAAAATTAAAATAGAACATAATATAAATTCAATTTCAGTATTTAAAAACAGCATGACAATGTTATTAAACTTGAAATAAACAATCTACTAAATAAATTGTTCATCAATGATAAAATAAGCAATTCAAAGAGATATCATTTCAAAAAAGGACTGAAGTGCTATTAAAATTTGAGGCGTGAAATGGGAAGTGATATATATTTGTTGGAGGAAATAAGCAAGCCATCATAAAAGATGGGTCACTTTCGGCATACTTACTTATAAATTAAAGTTGTGCTTATAATCTAAGTGAGTTTAAAACATATTTATGCTACAACCTTAAACTTATATTTTAAAAATAAAAAAAAATTGCAAACTTTCATTTATACCAAATAAGCACTTAAATACATAGTTTTCATATTCACGTTTTTTACCCTTATACAAAAAAATCGAATCTTGTATAACATATTCTCTATTGTATTTATTAATTATTACACTTCACGTATGGATTTATTCAATTTTTTGTTGTTGGTTGTAATAATTATTGCATTATATTATTATAATTGATATCAAATTAAATTTAGGATCCATTAGGCCCAACCAGCAACAGAGGTGTATGCATTTTATAGACAGAAAGCAAACAATTTGGATAATTTAAAACATGGGTATTAGGAATGGAAACAGGTCAGGCCGCCTATCAGGAGCCTATTACCTAATCTATAACAGGCTAGGTTAGGCCCAACTTTTTTCGTAAACAGGCCAGACTCAGGCTTTTTGAAAAGCCTGTCTAGTTTAACATCACAGACTTTAGGCCATCCAAATGGCCTATTAAGCTTAGTTATATTATGTAATAATGTTCCTATTTTATAATTTTAATATATATGTAACGTTATTATATATGTAATTTTAATATAAAAATGTATACAAAAATATAATTTAATTGTTAGGGTTATAAAAATCTATTTTAAAAGTATGCATATTAGTTATTTAAATATAGACATGATCACCTATTTTAATCTAATATTGTATAATAAGCCTTTTAAACAGACTAATATGTTAGACCAGACTTTTAAACAAGTCAGACCTAGGCTTTGAAAAAAAAATTAAACAGACTAACAGGTCAGGCTCACACTTCTATATGTTATATAGATTCAGCTTGTTTAAGACAAAGTCTGGTCTGATCTGACCTGTTTTGATTTTCTTAACAATATTTTTATTATTATTTTATAACAACAATGATTATTGATATAAGAAGTAATGTTGAATGTGTGAATCATAAAACTAACAATACACATAGCACTACACAATTGTCACACATATTTTATTATTATTAGCATTAAAACCATTCCTTATGACACTCAAGTTATTTTATTTATTGTCGCGAGCTCCCCTCAGCAATTAACAACATTATAAAACTGAATAATGATTAGGGAATAATAAATAAATAAAAAAATATACATCACATACTCTCACAATTTCTGGATACTTTTTTATTAAAATATTAGTGTAAATTATTTTACATAATTATTTATTTAATACGCAGTAGATATTCAATTTTTTATCCTCGAGATTTCCTTTAAATTCTCATTTTTGTTTAAATTTTGACATATAAATTTTCTACAATAATCTATAAAATGTTAGTACTGACCATATACCATATTTGGCTTATTTTCTTTTTCTGTTACAAAATCAAATTTGATTTGACTTGGTGGATTTTGTGCCCACGTTCTGTGTTGTGTCATCAATTGCCTTTTCTCTATTTAAATCCAGATCTTCAGTTTTTTTCATTGCAGGAGAATATCTCAAAATTCTTCAATTCATTGCAAAGAGTGAAAGATCAAAAAGGAGTTATGGATAAAATTTTATGTACTGGCAATGTTTTCTTCATCATCCTAGCGATGGCTTTGGTAATACAAGTAGCATATGTGAGTGTTTTTTCTCATCCAAGTACACCATATACTTTCTTGCATTTTCTCTATTTTTAAATTGAGTTTTCTTTCTATTTCATATTCTTTTAATGAAGTAATTATTTTTCTTTTGATTTTATTTTTATTAATATATAGGGTGGTGGAGAAAGATCACTTCGTCCACAAGGTACTAGCTCGGAACATGGGTGAAATTAATAACTTTTATTAATGTTTATATCTTAACTAAATAACTAGGGAGGTGTAAAAAACAATATTTTTCTAATATACACTATTTATGCAAAGAACATAACCTTGTTTACAATGTGCAGAATGCTCGGGTACATGTCATTATCGTTGTTCAGAAACACACCACAAGAAGCCATGTTTATTTTTCTGCAACAAATGCTGTCAGAAATGTTTGTGTGTCCCTTCAGGTACCTACGGCAACAAAGAAGAATGTCCATGCTATAGCAACTGGAAAACCAAGCATGGAACTCCGAAGTGCCCCTAAAATGTTTTATTTCATTAATAAAGTGTATTGTTTGGTTAATTTCTTATGATCAATAAAGTATATGGTTATATTATGAATTTACTATAGTTTTTAAATTTGAATCTAGTTAATTTATTGAACCAGTAATTTATTGGTCTGACTATTAACCCCATACCTTGATTGAATTAATATTCAGTCCTAGTTTAATAACACTGTCTTAAACAACTAATTAGATATAAAAACAAATAAATAAAATATTAAATTAACACATTGAATTGATGACTGAAACACATTATGAATTAACTTTATAGATGAAAATATTTTATAATTGAAAAATTAAAATTTTATGCATGACATGTTGTAACGCTCGGAAATGTCATCCTAAAATATTTAAATAGATTTTTACTTTAATAAAAAAGTTAAACTATGTAAAATTAACTTATATTACTTGTTAAAAAGGTTGATAGGTGATTCTAAAAATAAGGTTAACTTAGTCGATTCTTTTTTCTCAAAACTTCTCATTTCGAAACGTCAGATTTTTCCATCACATTTTACTAATTTTAAGGTCATTATCAAAGTAACAATATCATACTTTAAAGAGAGCAAAATACACTATAGTTATCTAAAATATTTTTCGAAACGAAAGGTCCAGAAATGAAACTCATGTTTATTTTTCATAAAACTCATGTTTATCTTACAAAGATATGATGTTTTCGATTTAATATGATTTTGTGGTGATTTTCCACGAAAATGAAAGAAAAAAGGAGGTATAAAAAATAAACCTTTTTTATTTTTTTATAAACCTACTATGATATTTTTAGGTTACTGAAACTCTTAAATCTAAAGTTACAGAGCCTAAATAGCTTCCTTCATTTTTCTAAAACTCTATTGCTCAACAAAACCATAAAAAACACATTTAAACACTCAAAATCACTTCTACTTGCTTCCCTCTAGATCCAACTTTCTCACCACCAAAGATGTGTTCTTTTTTCATAACTAAAGGTCATGAGGAAGACTTAACATTTATCTTAACTACTAAATCATTTTAAGGTGATTTTTGAAACGTTTAAGTACTGAATACAAGTTTTTAAGCTTCCACAAGCCACTTAAGCTTGTCCCTATGTTCCACTCTCTTTGTCAACCTCAAAAGGTGACTTATAGAAGGATTACAATCATGAGGTTTTCATAAGTATTTCACATTTTAAAACAAAGGGTGTGTTCTTGAATGTAAGAGTACTTTAAACATGGTTTTTGCATATAACACTATACAACAACCATACTCAACAGTCTTGGAAAGAAAGAAAAAGATGAACAACTTCCAACTAGTGGTAGGGTTTGGTTTTGACAAAGTACAAGAAGAGGAAGAGTTTTTCATGGAATTGTTGGCTTATCCTAGCTTAAAAGCTCACCAAGTTCATAGATTTCGCAATCTACCTTCACCTCTCCATTAACTACTCTAACCTCTTTCTTAAAACATAAACTTTGAGAAATATACATAAAACAAATATTAAAAGGGGTGAATAAGAAACAAAATGAGTTAAAAGTCTCAAATAAGTAGTTACTTAGTGCAAGATCCAAGACTTTGAAGAGTTTTTGTGTAAGTTTGAGTTGCAAAACTCCTTCCCTCACTACTCCAAGGCCCACATGATTTTGCGAAGAAGAAGAGAGAGATGAGATCTTCTCTCACCTCTTTAGTTTAGTGTGTGTGTATGTGAAAAATAAGAGTAGTTGTGTTTTGTGTAACATGACATTATCATAAAGAGTTGACAAATTGGTGGCTTATTCTTACTTCATAAAATGCATGGCAATTCCACATGCCTTTGATAAGTGTCAAACATACCTAAATTTCATACACTTTTATGGCACTTATCTTAAGCATAATTGAGAAAAACCAACTTAAAACAATACTTTTTGTATAAAATATCACAATCTTGTACACTTGTGTTTGTATTTCTTTTTTATGTGTTTTGTAGGACTTAGAAAGAAGAAGAAAAGAGGACAAAGACTCATGGTCAAAATGAAAAAGAAGTCAAAATCAAGGTGCTTAAGCAAGCAGCTGAGCGTGGACCAAAGCCACGCTAAGTTGACCTCGACACCAGCCTGACCTGGACCAAGCTGCTCAAGCAAGCAGCTGAGCGGACCTGCTTGGCCGCTCAGCCTAGCACTAGACTAATCCTGACACGGTCAGAACTCAAGCTTGGCACGGTCAGAACTCAAGCTTGACACGGTCAGACACAAGCTTGGCACACGCCCAAGCTACTCAACAAGCAGCTCAACGGTGAACCAGACTCCTGCCTAAGTCAGCAAGCACCAGGCCACGTCCCAGTCAGCATGGTCAAAGCTGGTGAACAAGCAGCTTCACGATTCTACAGGTGTGCTAAGCGGTGTGCACCCAGACTTGACTTAGCCATCAAGCAAACCATGAAGTCACCAATGACATCACTTCAAGTAGCCCACCATAGGCTTTTCAGAGTAGCTCACCATAGCTGGTTCCGTAGCTCACAACTAGCTTTGATGTGTCAAGCTTAAGGAGGTGACAAAGATGCTTGATCAAGTGACCAAACCCTTGTTGAAGAGTTTGGTCAGCTGCTGAGCGGTGCTAACAAGCAGCTCAGCGGCTCCAGGGAAACTTTTATAAATATAGGCACTATTCATTCGAACAAAACATCATATATCACACATATCATTCACCATTCTTCCTAGAAATTCTTCCCTAAAGTTCTCTCTTCTTGTTCTTAGTTCATAGGAGTTTTATTTAAGTAAGTTTTGTAATTTTAGTTTATAATTCAA
>NC_032026.1:8019307-8022984 GCF_001865875.1 Lupinus angustifolius | reverse complement strand
AAATAAATAAAGGTCACTTAACTTTATTATTCTTTTGTTCTTTATTTATTTATTTGTTTCTAACAACTAACTATTCATCACTTTTGTACATTAGAATACCATTAAACCGGTGTTGGAATTTATTCCACAAAACCGAGATGGTATTCAAATGTACTTAATAATTATGTAATAGGGGATTGCTTCAATACCATTGTACCGGCGTTGGAATTTATTTCAACAAAGGCAAGATGGAGAACAAAGAATAAAACCGAGTTCACTTACTTAATCAAATAAAAAGAAAACACACCAAATTGAGGGAATTTCCGCTTTCAACAAATTAGCACTACTGCCAGGACGATTTGTTGAGAGGGGAAATCTTTCCCCAAGAAAAACCTTCAACAGCCTTCCTTTCGGCTTGTCTTACAAACAAAAGACATGATTATGTCATACAAAAGAACACTCCTTTGTCTTACTCCACTACTCTTCAAATTTGAAAATTTTCACGGAGGAAAGAAACCTATATCGGGAATTTGACACTCGATCTATTATTCTTGTCGAGAATAATTTTCTAAATCTAAACATATGATTATATTTCTCATGTAACACAGTGTAGATAGAAACACTATATTGATCTATATCATGCAGTGCCTCACGCTATACGAGGCGTAAAAGTTCGAAAACAAAACTATTCGAGTTTACACTCGATTTGACTGTATAACATGAATTAAAACTGATTTTTGTACTGAAAACTTCGGTTTGTCACTCTGATAATTAAAGCCCACTCTATATTGATTGTCGGATGAAGGTCGTAGTCAGATTCCGTTTTAAGGATTTCTGATTCGATATATCATCATTGGATAATATATATGATTATCGATCCCTGAGTATCTCACTTACTCTAGGATTATCTACATATTAGCGAATTATTAAAACATATTAATTGCTTAATATATTAATAATTCATTTAATATGTTAGGAAAAATCATGGTGTTATATATGCCACATGGTATGTCTATAATTTTTCGGTTGTAAATTCTATATACATAAGAGATTTGGAATTTTATGGGAAAGCATGATGTCACATTTATATTAATAGAGGGTTGATAATGGTACATTAACATGAATTTCTTTTAAATGTAATTAACATTGCTTTTAAATGAATTTCTTTTAAATGTATCATTGCCATTTTTATGTGATTTGATTTAGTAAATAGACATGAAATTATATTTTCTTAGAATAAATAACTAAGATATTGAATAGGTTTTTTAACATGATCCTAAAGCAAGGGAACTCTCTTATAAAGTAAAATGACGTATAAGTCATAAAAGTTGAACCACTTCCATATTAAGTGGACCAACTTTTATTGGGATTTATTTAACTAATAGCATTTTTGCATTTTCAATACTCGGACCATTAGTCAAATTTAATCATTTCTATAAGTTGAACCATTTTCATATTAAGTGGATCAACTTTTATGGGTATTTATTTAACTATCAGCATTTTTGCATTTTCAATACTGAACCATTAGTCAAATTTAATCATTTCTATAAATTATTTTATTTAATGAATTTCAAATTATATATAAAAAGGGTAAATTCAACACATGGAAATGATCAAAAATACTTTATGGCTGAATTAACTTTATGAAGGGAGTTTTTATCTAATTTAAAAATATTTTTTTATAGCATGACATGCCATGTATGGTATGTGTATAACTCTTTCATTTTAAATTCTAGTTATATAAGATATTTGGAATTTTGATGATATTTCTTGTGAAAGAAAAATCGTGGATCAAGAAAAGGCTTCAAGTTTTGTATAGAGATGGATAATGATGTCAAGAAAAATCATGGATCAAGAAAAGGCTATTGAACATAACTATTGTTTATGGAATACTTTCTCAAATTTAGGTTGTTAATTAAAATCATTTAATGTAATTAAGGTAGGTGTTTATTCTTTTATTTCAAAAATTTTAAATCCCTTAAATCATAGTTATTAAACTTGGCTCCAGTTGATCGATTTGACTAATCTGAATGGGAACCAGACACCTGACCAGTTCGAGTCACTCTTCTATTGATTATGCAACAAAACTGATATGAATGGTTAAATTCGGTCAATTTGAGCATAAAATTGGTGCCTTATCCGATTGGATCGGTTCGAGTCAATTTAATTCAATATGTTTTCCACTTATTTATATTTATGTTTGTCATTATAGTTGTTATTTGTAAACTTATGTTAGAATAAAACATTTGTTGTTTAATTAATTTAACCTTTATTTGTGTGTATTTAATGTGATTAAAGTGTAAAACTTATGTTGTTTGATGATGTTTTCAATTATTTGTGACATTTTGTTGTAGTAAAATTTTCTTTTTTAATTTCTAATTAATTACCTTCTTATTGAGAAAATTTATATTTGTAATAAAAAAATACTAAATAGTAAATAACGTTATATTATGAATTTATTATGTTTTTAAATTTGAATGGAGTTAACTAATCGAACTAGTAATCCATTGTTCCGATTATTGACTTATACGACTCAGTTAATAACTAGTCCTAGTTTAATAACATCGGCTTAAACAACTAATCATATATAAAAACAAATATATAAGATATTAAATTGAACACATTGAATTGGTGACCGAAGCACATTATGAAATAACTTTAAGGATGAAAGTTTTTTACAATTGAAAACTAATTTTTTTTATGCCACATGCTTTGTCTATAATTCATCCGTTTTATATATACAGAAGAGATTTGGAATTTTGAAGCTTTTTATTGTGTGAGAAATCATGATAATAAATATGAATCAAGAAAAGACTTTTAGGTTATTTATATTTATTGGCGATGATATCACATTTAGATAAACTTTCTCTTTAATGTGTTTTGTAGGATTTAGAAAGAAAAAGAAAAGAGAATAAAGACTCATGGTCCAAGAAGAAAAAGAAGTCAAACTCAAGGTGCTCAAGCAGGCAGCTTAGCATGGACCAAGCTACACTGAGCTGACCTAGACACCAGCCTGGCATGGTCAGACCCAACCTGGCACAGACCAAGTTGCTTAAGCAGGTAGCTTAGCAGATCTGCTTGACCGCTCAGCCTAGCACCAGATAAAGCCTGACACGGTCAGAACACAAGCTTGGCACGGTCAGACACACGCCCAAACTGCTCAAGCAGGCAGCTCAGTGGTGCCACATGTGTGCTCAATGGTGAACTAGACACCTGACCAGGTCAGCAAGCATCAAGCCATGTCTTAGTCAGCACGGTCAAAGCTGCTTAAGTAGTCAGCTTAACGGTGCCACATGTGTGCTCAGCGGTGTGCACCCAAAATTAACTTAGCCATCAAGAAACCATAAAGTCATGCATGACCTCACTTCAAGTAGCCCAACATAGGCTTTCCAGGAGTAGCTCACCATAGCTGGTCCCATAGGTCACAACTAGCCTTGAATAGTCAAGCTTAAGGAGGTGACCAAGTGACCAAACCCATGCTGAAGGGTTTGGTCAGCTGCTGAGCGGTGCAAAGAAGCAGCTCAGCGGTGGTAGGGAAATTTCTATAAATAAGAAGGTGTTTCGTTCATTCAAAAGGAGGACTTCTTTCCTTAAGAGGACTTCTTCCCTTAAGAAAAACACAATTCTCTCTTCTTATTTCTTAGTTTAAAAGCTCGGTTCATAGAAACTTTTGTAAGTAAGTTTTATAGTTTTTAGTT
>NC_032026.1:8018871-8019207 GCF_001865875.1 Lupinus angustifolius | reverse complement strand
AAATACATAGAAGTTGAGAAATACTTTCATCATTCAAAATGATCTTGTCTCCTCAAGAATTTGTTAATACTTAGTTTATGTTTCATGTTAAGTGTTTATGGGCATATCAAATCAAATAAAAAACAACCAAAATATGTTCCCTCATTATTTGTACATTGATATATTCATATGATTCATTTTGTTAGGCAATTCCTTGTGGCTCGACATAACCCTATACTATACTACAATTGAATCTTAAAATAGGTGTAAATTTTAAAATAGTAAAGTGTTATCAATAAATTTATTTGTTGAAACACCTTTTAATATACAAAAGTGATGAAGCTAACTAACTAACTT
>NC_032026.1:8014464-8018771 GCF_001865875.1 Lupinus angustifolius | reverse complement strand
CATTGTACCGGCGTTAGAATTTATTCTAACAAAGCCGAGATGGGGCAAAGAAGGAATAACTTATTCACATGATTATTAGAAGTAAGTTGTAACTGGAATATTCTTGAAACCATTATACCGGCGTTGGAATTTATTTCAACAAAGCCGAGATGGCGAACAAAGAATAAAACCGAGTTCACTTACTTAACCAAATAAAGAAAACACACCGAAGAGGAAACTCCACCTTTCAACAATCAATAGTTTGATGCTTCATTCTTTTAAATATTTTGTTCTATCGCCGTTCATTCATCAATATCTTTTTCCCGTAGGACATCATTACAATGCTCCCTTGGATTGGCCTCAATGTTTGCTGATAATGTTACTTTCTAATTTTAAAGTAATTGCTTGGCTAGTGGTCAATTCTGGACTTCCATGTTCCTTAGGGAAGCATCAGTATTTTTCTGTTTGGATATTGTCATATGCAAGAATTGATTCAATGTGTCCTCCAACCTAGTATTTTTGTCTTGACTAGGATGTTGATATTGATTTTTCCTTTGATATGACGGCGGTGCCCTATTGGAAGAACCTCCTTAATCTTGTCTCCAAGGCTGGTTACTTTGAAATCGATTACCTCCTCACCCTTGTGTAATTATATTGATACCTCTTCCTTGGGGGATTGTTTACACATCGAACTTCTTCCTCCCTAGGATTACAATGGACCATTTGATGGTCATTAGCACTGTCATCACACATGTACACATGTTTCTTTTGGAAGGGTTTAGTTGTTTAGGTAAATGATTTAAATTTGGTTTTACTTCATCAAGTTGTTGTTGAAGTAGTTTGTTCTGAGCCAACATAGCATCCGTTGATCTCAGTTCTAGCATTCCACCCTTCCTTGGTGGACCCCTTTGGTGTTGACCCTTCTAGTCATTTTGCGCAATAGATTCGATTATAGCAATAGCCTCCTATGAAAGCATAGACATGAGTTGTCCCTTGGGTATTGCATTCGAGATCCACTTGTGTTGTTATTGTAGATCATTTATAAAAATGTGGATCTAGGCCTGAGCATCAAACACGTGATTTGGGCACTTCTTGGATATATATTTAAATCTATCTCAGGCCTCACAAATGAAGATGTAAGCGTGCATGAATGCGAGATTGAAGAGGCAAGCATGCATCACATAATGTTTTGATGAAGACAAAGGACACACAAAGGTTGATGAAGACAAAAGAGTGATAAAGGCAAAGGATTCATAACATGCATAAATGTTGAAGGACAAGCTTGAGAGGATGAGAAAATCAATAAAACACAATAATCAACGATAAAGTCAAGACTCAAGTACATACAACGCAAAGCATTCAAAAGAAGATCTAGGGGTTAAGTATTTTTATATCTTTATTAGGTCTTGAGATGTTTGATTAGTAAGAGTCTAGGCTAGGATGAACCCTAATGAAAGTCTTTGTTGAAAGAGTTTTCTTGCTTGCTTATTGAGGCAAGTTTCTAATTGATTTATTTAATGACGGGTGGATTCTTTGCTCGTCATCTCGGCTTTGTTGGAATAAATTCCAACGTCGGTTTAATGGTTTCAAGAATGTTCCTTTAATCAGAAACTAAGCTTTAATGAATTATTAACAATTTCATACCATCTCGGCTTTGTTGGAATAAATTCCAACGCAGACATAATGGTATGAATTTAGCAATTTAACACAAATAATAATGAATGATATTTATTTTCATTTTCCTTTATTAACCAAACTACTTTCTTATGGAAAGTTGGTAAAGAACAAATAAATAAAGCAATAAAGTTATAATTTAATCGTACCACTTCTTTCGAATGGTTGGTATAAAGAATAAAGCAATAAATAAATGTTAGTTGCGGAAATGTAAATGACAGAAAATAAATGTTAGTTGCGGAAATATAAATGACAGAAAATAAATGTGAGTTGCGGAAATTAAATGTCATAAAGTAAAAATTAGTAGTAGATCACTCATTATACACTATACTAGATATCGTAATAAACGTCGGTCATTCAACAGCGCATATTAAAAATAGGCACTGTCAATTTGTGTAACTTCAACAACGCATTCTTGACAAAACGCTGTTGAACATTAGTAATGTTAGCCCTGGCTTGAAGGATTTATGTTTAACAACGTATTTGATAGAAAGCGATGTTGATGTTAATATATGCAACAACTCATAATTAAGGAAGCGTTGTTGAAGATGACATAGTAATCGTGCTTGCTTAATTATGCATTGTTGATGTTTTACGACTTTTTAAATGTCCAAGATATTAATGGTGGAAGTTATATGCGTCTCTTTGTTTGTTAAAATATTAATGAGTGAGTGGTTATGCGTTTTTTGGTTGTTGAAATATTAAAGGTTGAGTGGTACGTTATGTGTCTCTTCATTTATTTAAATATTAATGGTATTGTGGTTCACTCATCTATAAATATTGTGGTTCACTCAAAGTTCTATTTCATCGGTAAGAGTATGTATTTCTATAAGAGTATGTTCATGAATTTAGGAGGAAGAAAACAAAATGTAGTAAAAAAAAGAGCAATACTACAGAGAATGAAAAAGAGAAAAAGGACCCAAATTTGTATAGAGGAGTCGAGGAAAAAATTGTGTTTCTATTTCAGAATCATGTCAATGAGGTCTTTAATATCTTTTGATTTTTCTAAAGGACCCAGATTTTCAGAAGGAAGGTGGTTGTCATACAAGATTTGCGTGAGATGAAGATTTGTATAGAGGAGTCGTGGAAAAAGTTATTTCCTTCATTGAAATCATTTTCATTGTATTCTCCATCTGTCAAATCATTTAGTTCATTATATTCGCATGTACCAAATCATTTAGTTTATTATAATGTATTTTTCCTCTCTGAATGAATAATAAACAATTATTTTGGGTGTTAATTTCATTTTTTTGTTAATTATTTGGTTGGTTATTTTCTTTAATACTTTTGTTGTTCATTATTAATAAATTAAACACACTAAAAAAAATTAAAAATACTTAATAAATACAAAAACAAATTAACAAAATGTAATGTTTAATATTTTTCTAATTTCGTATTAGTAAACACAATTATATAGTAATCTACTTCATGACAACTTCATAATTAACCTTAATTCATGTTGTATAAATATTTTCCAGTTATGTAAAATGTTAATTAACAGCGCATAACTATGAACACGCTATTAAATTGGAAAATAAATTCAGTTTAACAGCGCATAATTAATATAGCATTGTAAATTAGATTCAATTCAACAGCGCTACATATCGTCAGTGCTGTTGAAGATGTGTTAATAAAAATAAGTAGTAAATAGTTGGATACACAACAACAGCGCAAACCTTAATAGGCACTGTTGAAGATGTCAGTACAAAACCGCTACTTTTAACATGCGCTGTTGAAGATGTGTTAATGAAAATAAGTAGTATATAGCTAGATACACAACAACAGCGTAATCCTTAACATGTGTTGTTGAAGATATCAATACAATAGCGCTACTTTTAGTATGCGGTGTTGAAGATTTATATTCAACAGTGCTACTGTTAATATGCGCTGTTAAATTGGTAATATAGTTTAAATATATAACCCATGAATCGTTTCCTCTACGCTCTCAAACTTAATGGAAAAGAAATTCTCATACTCTCGAAAAACCCTCACACTCTCAGCAAACCCTCATACTCTCATGAACCTCAAAAAACTTCATCAATGGCTTCCCAAAGTGGCGATCATGGTTCTCACAGTGGTAACGAAGCTATACCGACTCCACAAGACAAGCAAATCGTTGCTAAAAAATGACCTCCACGTGGAATGATTTCCAATGAAGAATGTCATTCAGTCAAGAAGTAAGGATGTGGAGATAGAAGTTCAATGGAACTATAGAGACCAACCATTAAACTCGAAGGGTGGCAACACATTAGTAAGCTACATTGGTGTTGTTGTTAGGCAAAATCTGAAGCTAACATTCAAGAAATGGAGTGATGTAGGGAATACCATGAATGAGCTTATTTGGAATGAAATAAAAGTAAGTTTATTTTTCAGTTTTTTGGGTTTTCATGCAATGTACGTATATGTGTTACGTTTTCATGTAATGTATGTACATGCATGTGTTTTCATGCAATATATAATGTATATGTGTTTTTATTTCAGTCAACTTTTGATGTTGGTGAGGAGCATAAGGATTATATCCTTAAATCGGCTAGCCAAGCTCTCCGACAATTCTGAACTGATGTCGGAAAATTACTCAGAGATGCTGATGGCAATGTCAACCTAAAACCTTCAACTAAATATGCAAATATTGTTGATGAAGAGGATTGGAAGAC
>NC_032026.1:8006368-8014364 GCF_001865875.1 Lupinus angustifolius | reverse complement strand
TATATATATATATGATTGTTGATATTAATGTTATTTATTGTTTCAAAAATTAAGTAACGAAAACCCCAAGAGGACATCCAAGCCTTTATATCCACACCGAGATTCTCGAGCGGGGTATAGAGGAATCGAGGAAAAAATTGTAAGTATTGTTAATTTGTAAGTACATTATTGGTTATGTTTTGTATGCATATATATATCTAATTACATTATTATTGGGTATTTTTTATTAGTTCGAGAACAAAAGCGATACACCTATGACTCCACATGGAGTAGAACTCGATGTTCTATGGGTGGGTGTCAATAAGAACAAGGATGGTGTCGTCGATAATGAGGAAGTTCAAGAAGCGGCAAGACGTGTTGTAAGTGCTCATTTTTAATACTTAATTTCCATACTTTATTTATCAAAATATGATTAATTACCATTATGTTTTTTCTTGATTTGTCAGGTTGCCCTAAAAGAAAATGAGGCAAACCCAGATAGTCGCATAATACTTGACAAGGCACTAGGATTGCCTATCTACCCAGTCGTATCCGAGGTGCAAGATTTGGGGTTAGCCAACAGACTTTTGTACCTCATCCAAAGCTTGCAACCAAGGCCCAAATGAGCCAGGTTCAAAATCAACTAGATGGCCTCATGCAACGGTTCAACGAATTTGAGCAATCAATGAAGGCGAAGGAAGCTGAGTGGTAATGACTAGCTAGTAATGTTGACATTGTTCCTTCCACCGTCAATGAGAGTTGCACACCGGCACCTTACAACATTCCCATTCTGATTTCCATTCCTGAGGTAATTTAGTTAACTTATTTTAATTTAGTCGTTAATTAATTATATGTTTTAACTTACGTATAGGGAATCAGTTCTTACAAACTTTTCCTAGATACCCCAATTAGCCGAGTTGTGGGTGTTGGGAAAGTACACAAGTTTGGCGATGCTACGCTGCATAATGCACGTATCCCACCCCATCATGTGAAGGTCTCGATTGACATTATAATTGATGATAATGTGTTGCTGCCAATTCTTCTTGAAGAGGATATCTTCACAGTTGGAGGGGCTATAGGTACTTTTGTGGCTTTGCATGTAGACCTTGTTCAAGTAATTCCTCCTAAGGTATGATTTTTCACCTTATGCTCACTCACATTATATATATATATATATTGATCTATAATTGATATGTATTTTATTGAATATTTCAAGAAAATGTACATTCCATCCCTAGTAGGACCCAAAAGTCTAAGCCATCTTCGGGGGATGTGAGCTCAAAGCCATCTTCAGGAGATATGAGCTCAAAGCCATCTACTAGGGATGTGAGTTCAAAGGAGACTACCAACTACAGTACCCAGTTGTTGGAGCATGTACAGAAGTTGGAAGATGATATGATAATTATATCAATTCCCAAGGAAGTCTTCGGGGATGATATTGATGAATACGTTGGCATCAGTAAAGTCCTGGATGTATGTATATAAACGTGATTGTATAGGTGCAATTGCTTTATGTATAAATATGAGGTAAATTATGTTTTCTTAACTTCTCACTTTTGCATGACAATGTGTTAAAATTAACTAACATTTGTGTTATATGTATTAGGTACTTGTATGAAAACTTTATTAAGGTAAATAAGGAAAAGGTGATGTTCATATCCCCATACCTTACCGCTTTGGTGTCGGGTGACAAAAATGAGATTGGGGAAAAAACAGAACGAATTACAGATAATCTCCTCCATCATAAAGAAAATGTTGATTTATTTCTTGCACCTTTTAATATCGGGTGAGCATTTTTTAATTGTCTTTTAAATTTCTTTCTTTAGTATGTTTGTTGTGCTTCACATTTCCTAACTATGTACATATGTTTTGTTAGGCATCACTGGGTTTTGGTTGCCATCAATCGGGACAATGAAGAAATATACTACTTTGACTCATTGTCACATGGTGATATGAACAACGATCCCGCTATGAAAGAGATGTTTTGTAGGTAAGTGGACTACTCATTTAAACTTTTAGTTACACTTTCACTTTCATTTTTTGTTTAGTAATTAAGTACATTTTCTACTATTTAGCGTGGTGAGAGTTTACAGAAGCTGTAATCATGCTAGAAACAAGATACAAAATCCCAAAATCAGGTGGACTCGTATAAACGTATTGGCACAAATCATCTCAAACAATTATATGTGTAATGGCCAATTAATGTTATACTTATACGTTTACTTCATTTTAATTGTAAACCCCTTGCCAAACAAACAAGGTAGATTGCGGCTATTACATGCTGAAATTCATAAAGGAGATCATTCAGCAATGGCCAGCTAATGCAATTAAGATTGATGGCAAATCATATAGAGATAACAAAGTCAACCAGACTAGAGAACAATGGTCAAACTTTGTACTTATTTCTGTTGACAAAGCATAGCTAAATGTATAGTAGATTAGTTTTGCATAGATTATAGCTTAGGGAATTCAATGTAATGTATATGATTTGGTCTATGTAATTAATGTAATTCAATTGATGTAGCACATTTTGTAGCTTAGGTAATTCAATTCAATGTAAATATTACAGTGTAATTAATGTTCAATATATAAATTCAGTTGTGTTCATATATTCATTTTTTTGTTATGTTCTGTTTCTATATGCATTCAGGTTATTTTCTGTTGTATGCATAACTGTGTAAAAGTATAAATAATTGTCTTCGACAACGCTTTTTTTTTATTGCGTTGTCGTTATAACCATACAACAGTGTTTTTTTAACAATACGTTGTTAAGTACATTGGATTCAACAGCGCATTCACCAAACAATGTTGTTGATAACATTGCATTCAACAACGCATTCACCAAAAAGCGATGTTGAATACTTATATCTCATTTATTCTCTTTTAGCTATACAACAACGCATTCGGTAAGAAACATTGTCGATACGATCAACAAAACTATTTCCTCTATACTTAATCACTTAACACAATGCTTAATCGATTAATTGTTTGAATGTTATTTATTGTCATTATTAATTGTTCTATATATTTAATTAATTGTCATCAATAGAATGTCATAATGTAATTACTAATTTAAATTTCATTAAAAAAAATTATTATATCTTCCACAACGTTACCTTAAGATTGCAATGTGGAACACGTACCTTCTTTATATTTGAATGGGGAGTTCTTCCACAACATTTCCTTTAGGTTGCGCTGTTGATTAGGTATCATTGACAACGCCATCTTCACTATGCACTGTTGATTTTGTATCATTGACAGCATCATCATCATTATGCGCTATTGAAGATACTATCAGACCCTAAAAAAATTAAAATGTTCACACATTCATCAACAATACCAACACTCATTTACTCATAAGTGAAACACATTTGCTCTCAAAGTCGACCTCGAAAATTATTCAACCTCAAAATCATTCACTCAAGCAACACCGAAAATCATTCACTCATTTTACACGAAAATCATTCAACACCGATTTCGAAAATCCTTCACTCGTTTAACCTCAATCATCATTAACGCAATCAACACCGAATTGAAAGTGAGTTTTTCATATAGTTATTTTCCATTTTAATTACATTATATTTAGCTTGTATTGAGTTATAAATTTTTTCCTTATAACTGAGTGAAAGTGATTTCACTCATTTAGCTTGTATTGAGTTGCGGTTTCCGAGTTCCGACTCATTTAGCTTACATTATGAGTTAGGGTTCCCCCATTTTTAATTACATAATAATGCATTTGTCTGCTTGGTGAGCTTAACTCCAAGTTTTAGGGATTTATGCTCATTATATTTTTTTCTTAATAGAAAATGGATCGAAAATGGATGAGTGCCAATCGATTGACGAATGAATATGAAGAAGGAGTAAAATCATTTTGTTAGGTTTACAATTGAGAATGTTGAAAACCCTAATAGAATTGTATGTCCGTGCTTAGGATGGTGTTACTCAAACCGAATTACTCCAAATGAGTTAAAAGTTCACTTAGTGTGTCACAGTATTGTTCAAAGTTACACATGTTGGACAAGACATGGTGAGACGAGAGACGTTATGGATTGTGATGATGAGATGCATATGAAAGACAACTATACAAATGCCTATGAAGATGATCGTTTCAGGGAAATGGCAAACGTTGTCGAAGAGGATCTTCAGGATTGTACTGAGTTGTTTAAGCGGTTGATAAGTGAAGCTGAGAAACCATTATATGATGGTTGTACTAGATTCACAAGATTGGCAGCGGTGTCAAGGTTGTATAAGTTGAAATTTGTTAATGGATGGACTGATAAGTGTTTCACCGACTTGCTTGCACTTCTGAAAGACATGTTGCCAGAAGATAATGTGCTCCCTTCTCGAACCTATGATGCAAAAAAAATGTTATGCTCCATAGGCATGGACTACACTTGGATACATGCTTATGAAAATGACTGCATCTTATTTTTTAATGAGTATGCTTCATTAAAGTTTATTTCAAAATGTAATGCATCATAATATAAGAAGGAAGACTCAATTCCTAAAAAGGTTGTATGGTATTTTCCCATCAAAGAAAGATTCAAAGGTATGTTTAGCAATGCCAAAGATGCAAAGAACTTGACTTGGCATGATGAAGAAAGGATTAAAGATGGCAAGCTTTAGCCTCCTACAGATTCTCCTCAATAGAGAAAAATTGATCACGATTATCCTAGTTTTGGTCAAGAATCAAGAAATCTACACCTTTCATTGTCAATGGATGGAATTAACCAACATAGTGTTCAAAGTTTCTCCCACAATACAAGGCTAGTGATGTTGGTGATATACAACCTACCTCCTTCTCTATACATGAAGCGCAAATATGTAATGTTATCTATGTTAATTTCTGGATCTAAACAACCAGGAAATGACATACACATATATTTGGCTCTACTAATTGAAGACTTGAAGCAAATGTGGGAGACATACATAAATGGATAGGATGCATATAGGGAAGAAAGCTTCAACTTGAGGGCTTTGTTGTTCGGCACAATCAGTACTTTTCCTACATATGGTAATTTGTCTGGATATAGTACAAGAGGATATTTTGCATGTCCTATATGTGAAGACAATACTCATTCAATGAGGTTGGAACACAACAAGAAGAATGTCTTCCGTCGTCATCGTAGAGTTTTGCCTTCAGGTCATCACTATCGACGATGGAGAAAAGCATTTGAAGGAAATAATGAAGAAGGTCGTGCTCCTTTGCCGTCTACAGGTGACCAGTTATTTCAAAAGCTAAAGGTTTTGAATACTAACTTGCAAAAACATGAGATATATGGCATATATTTGACAAAATAAAAGTGGTCCAGATTTAGGTTAATTGATTCATGCTGAATTTTAAAATTGGACATTCTCTTGTTGTTGCTCTCATTTCTGGCTCCAAGCCTTGAATGCAAAGACTTGTGTGGACATCCATCTCATTGTGGGAACCTGCGCTTCCTTCCTTACTTGCCAAGACCTTCTATTGGTATTTGCACAAGTCACCATATTGATTGGGTTGAATCATCCATGGTGATCCTAAAGCATGCATTGATGACAAACTTATCATAGAAAACTTGGACTCCATTCACCTATGTATATCGGTTTACTTGGGCCTCCTTGGAGATGAAAGCATTGGCATAAAATTGCTTAACTATATCGATAGAAATTTTTTGCTTGGCCGAGTCAATTTTAGCCAACCATATTTGTTAACTAAAACAGTGAATTCATTGCATTCATTTTCTTTTAAATTATTTTTTTCTCCGAGAGAGTCGTGCCATCAAGGGTTAGCTCTTCATATTTTACCTTGGTTTATCTTGATTTGTCATTGTTGCTCGTGAATAGGTTCTCATCTTGCTCATGATCAGAGTCAGGATCAAGCACAACATTCTTGCCTTTCTGAGCACGAGTTTTCTGGCCCTGCAAATAAATTTAGTATTTGCAATATTCAAGTTTTTGGGTTAGCCAAACAAAAATCATGCCCCAATTTGTGTTCACAGTTTCACGGTTTTCAAAGCACATTTTATGTTTGCTTATTAAATCATGCCATCTATGTTGCATCTTATGAATGACTAAACAACAATTTTAAGCATCCAAAATACAAAGAGCATGTATAATTCATACAAAATCAAGCATAATGAATAAGCAAGCTAATCACGTCGCAAGCAGTTTCATACACCAAAAACATGTTGTTATCCCACCAAACATCAGCCCTTTATGTTACTCAATCAAAATATTATGAGTTCAAACACCATATAGCAAGAATCATGGTTTTTTATAAGGCAATATGGAAAGCACCTGATATATGGTGCTTAGCCTGGTCTTGGCGCATCATGCTTGACTGAGGAGCATCAAATTTTGGCCTAGTGCATCAGGTGTTGGCCTTTAGTGCATCAAGCCTTGTTTCATGTGCATCATCCCATTCTTGGCCTAGTCATGGCCAAGGGTGTCCCATGTCTTGTGGTCTACTTAAGCACACTAGGTATGCCCAGCCTAGGATTTTTTGCATGTCCTTCTCTTTTCCTTTCCTTCTTCAATGTATAAATACATAGCAATGTAAAGTTGAATATCATTGAATGAATGAGATGAATTCCTCTTTTGGCAGATTGCAATATGGTATCAGAGCTTGTCTCTGATTACCAAAAGCTGCGCACTCATTTCTCACCATAATCTCTCAACCTCTTGTGTAAATTCTCTAACAATTCCTTCTGCATTTCTCTGAATTTACTATGACAAATCAGATGAGTTTTGAATCAGATAGAGAAGCTTCTTCATTCCTCAACAACATTGATGTTCAGAGTCCATTTTATCTTCATCCAGGTGAAAATCCAGGAGCTGTTCTGGTTACACCTCCTCTTGATGGTGTGAATTATCATGCTTGGTTCAGAGGTATGAAACGAGCTTTACTCTCTAAGAATAAGTATAAGTTTGTTGATGGAACGATTACTACACCTAATTCAATGGATCCTGAGTTTGATGTGTGGGAACGATGTAATAACATGGTAGTTTCATGGATTACTCGTTGCTTGTCTCCAAATATAGCACAAAGTGTGGTATATATAGAAAATGCAGAAGAATTATGGTTAGATCTAAAGGAGAGATTCTCTAAGGGAGATTATTTTAGAATGTCAGATGTTCTTCAAGAACTTCATTCAATTAAACAAGGTGATAGGAGTATTTCTGATTACTTCACAGATTTGAAAATCCTATGGGAAGAATTAGAATCATTGAGATCATTGCCTTCATGTGTGTGCATTGTTAAATGCAAATGTGACCTAATGAAAACTGTAAAAAGGCAGAGAGACATTGAGTATGTTGTGTGTTTTTTAAAAGGATTGAATGATGAATTCAATGCTACTAAGGCTCAAATTTTGTTGATGGAGCCTTTGCCTTTGATAAACAAAACCTTCTTGTTGCTTGTTCAGCAAGAGAGGCAACTAATTGGAATGAATCTCATTACTCCTAAATCAATGATCAATGCTGCTGAAAGATCTAACTTTAGATCTGGAAATAGAGGTGGATTTGGAAGAAGTTTTGTGCAAAACAGAGGGAGATACAATGGCAGGAGTTATGGAAGAGGAATCTCAACCAAAGTGTGCACTTATTGTGGAAAAGAAAGGCACACAATTGAAACATGTTATCTCAAACATGGTTTTCCACCACATTTTCAAAGCAGGAGAGGAAAACAAAGCACTGGTGATGTCAATAGTGCTACAAAAATTGATTCTGAACTAGAAGAACAAATGGATTCATTGCCACTTGGTAGTCACAAACTCTCACCAATTCTTAATTTTAGTGCTGAACAATGTAATCAACTTGCAGCCTTGCTCAAAAACTCTACTGTGTCAAACACTACCACTCATAATGTCAACCAAGTTAGCCATGTTTCTGATGGTGAGTTGCAAATCCACAAAGGTGATTGTTCAGGTAAATCAGAAAATTGGATTTTAGATTCTGGTGCCACAGATCATATATGTCATAATCCTTTGTTGTTTATGTCTTATCACTCTATCAAGCCTATCCATGTTAAGTTACC
>NC_032026.1:8002419-8006268 GCF_001865875.1 Lupinus angustifolius | reverse complement strand
ACTAATACTATATGATGTTTTGTTCATTCCTAGTTTTAAGTTCAATCTCATATCAATCAGCAAATTAACCAAGTCTCTGAATTGTCAACTAACCTTTTCTGAGTCTAAATGTGTGATCCAGGATATGATTACATTGAAGATGATTGGAATTGCTGAAGTGAGAAATGCTTTGTATGTGATTAAGACTACTCCTTTCCAAGCCAAAACCAAGCTTGAAAAACACAATGTAAACACTGTCTTTCAAGCCAAACATAATAGGCCTCAATTCGATTTATGGCACTTCAGACTAGGACATCCATCAATATCTGTGTTGCACAATGTATGTAAAAGAAACTGATAACAGGATAGTTTGTGATCATTGTTACTTAGCAAAGCAGTCTAGGCTTCCTTTCTTAAGCCAAAACCATAGAAGTCTTAATTTGTTTACAATTGTTCATATGGATATATGGGGCCCTCTTTCTATTAGTTCAATACATGGACACAAATATTTCCTTACAGTAGTTGATGATTATAGCAGAAACACATGGACCTTTTTGATGAAATCAAAGGCTGATACAAGAATTTTGATGCAGAATTTCATAACTTTTGTCAAGAACCAATTCAATAAAACAGTAAAAATATTAAGAACAGACAATGGAATTGAGTTCAATGATTCTCAGTTTTTTAGTAACCTAGGCATCATTCATCAAACTTCTTGCACTGAAACTCCTCAGCAGAATTCAGTGGTTGAAAGAAAGCATAGACATCTTCTCAATGTCACTAGGGCCTTGCTGTTTCAATCAAATTTGTCTCAGCATTATTGGTCCTATGCTTTGCAACATGCTACCTTTCTCATAAATAGATTGCCAAGCAAAATTCTTGAAAACAAATGTCCTTATGAACTTTTGCATCAAACAAGTCCCAACCTATCTGATATTAGAGTCTTTGGATGTCTAGCATTTGCCACTACAAGTCCTCACAACAGATCAAATATAGAGGCAAGTTCAAGGAAATGTGTATTTTTGGGATATAAGTTAGGAACAAAAGGTTTTATCCTTCTAGATTTATATAGCAGACAAATTTTTGTATCTAGAAATGTTATTTTTCATGAAAACATTTTTCCCTACATTGTGCACACTGGATCTGGCATTGACACACTACCATCATCCATTCTTGGTGATGCTGGCAACACAAATGATTTTTCTTTCCTAGATATCAATCCTATTGATCATCCAAACAGAAATAGGTCGTCCCTGCATCAACATAACACACAAACCTCACCTACATCTAGTAGACATTTATTGCCAAGTGATCCTTATCAACAAAACCATTATCTTTCACCTTCCCATCAATCCATGCCAATCTCCAACAGCATTTCACCACCAACTGAGCCTATCACCTCACCTTTACCATTACACACTCGAAAATCAGACAGATTAAGGCATCCTCCCACATACCTTAGAGACTTTCACTGCAACACTCTCACTTCATCTCTTCCATCATCACAGAAAGGTATTTCTCATCCACTATCATCTGTTTTGTCATATACAAACATTAAACAACCATGCCTAAGTCATATTTTGTCCATCACCACCAATGTTGAACCTAAACACTATAGTCAAGCTGTCAAGTCCCCTCATTGGGTTAAGGCTATGCAAGCTGAATTAAATGCACTAGAATTAAACAATACTTGGAGTTTAGTTGACTTGCCTAGTGACAAGGTTCCCATTGGTTCCAAATGGGTTTATAGAATCAAATACAAGTCAGATGGCAGTATAGAGAGATACAAAGCCAGACTTGTTGTAAAAGGTTACAATCAAACAGAAGGGGTTGATTTCTTTGATACATTTGAACTAGTCATCAAACTTACAACTGTGAGATTGTTGTTGGCCATTGCAGCATCTCAAAACTGGTTGCTTCATCAACTTGATGTAAACAATGCCTTCTTACATGGTGATTTAGAGGAAGATGTGTACATGGCTATCCCTGATGGTGTTTTCTCTTCAAAACCAAATTAGGTCTGCAAATTGCATAAATCTCTTTATGGGCTTAAACAAGCAAGCAGGCAGTGGTATAACAAGTTGTCCTCCTCCTTGATCTCTATTGGCTATAAACAATCCACTCATGATCACTCTCTGTTCACTAAGACAAACAATTCCAAATTCACTGCCTTACTTATATATGTTGATGATCTGATTCTAGGTGGAAATGATCTGATTCCAAAAGACTTAGACTAATTTGTCTTGAAGCTTTGTCTTCTTTGTCTTCATAAGTGTTCTTCCTTTTCTTCTTTTTGGTGATGTTAGTGTCTTTATCAAAATCGTGCCAAGGTCAGGAGCAAAGATCTTCTTCATAATCTCCCCCCTTTTGATGATTACAAACCAATATCTTCTTTAACATTGTAGTTTTCTAAGAATAGCATACTGTGAGATATTTTAAGATGACTTGAGTATGCTCCCCCTATTTTGTATGTTCCCCCCTTTCATTTGGAGTTTTGTGCTTGAAAGAAATTTGAAAGAAAATACACTTCTCTCACCTTTTCTCCACCTTTTGACTTCATCAAAAAGTAGAAAAGCCAAGATTCCAAGACAATATATAACATACATATTCATAAGATATCAAATAAACATCGCAATGCATATCATAAAACATAGATGTTCATATATTTGTTCACAAGGAACAACATCAAAATAACATAAAGCAAAATTTGTCTGACAATATGAAATGATTACAACCAGAAAATCAGTAAATGTTCAAAGACATGCATCAAAACAAATAGAAATCTTAGACACAATCTAAGACTCAGGCTTAGAGTTGTCTTGATCAACGTCAATGCTACTCGGCTTAGAAGAGAGACGATGAAGTTCAAACTGGATTTGTTGATTCTGAGTATCAAATGCATCCATCCGGCTAGTGATGTAGCCTCAAAGAGAAAGCAACTCGTCCATAATCATTTGATTGGTAGGCATGACAGCAGATAAGGAAGATTGAGCATGAAACTCGGAAGGTTGAGGTTTAGGAGGGTTAGGATTGGTAGGTTCTAGTTGATCAGCATGTGCATTTAGACTATCAGATCGATGCTTATAGGTTCGGCGGTCATGAGTATCTATGGAGAAACCCATTTTGTGGACAACTTCCACATCATTCTTGCTTTCGCGAAGATTTAGAGCGACCTTGGTTTCACCATTAGTAGAAACACCAAAATGTTCAAGAATATTGGTTATGAAAATTGCATAGGGAAAGGGGCTTTGAGTTCCTCGAACATTCCACATTTGTCTCATTTTATCATCTGAGTCCAATTGATTTTGATGTTAAACTTCATAGCATACATCAATTGGAGTTCTATGTCAAAAATTTAAGAATGGTTTGAAAATTTCGGTAAAATGACATAGCTCAGAAAATAATGAAGCAAACGATATTCAAGTTTGAGATATCCAACAGATAGGATATCTCTACTTTTAACTGTCTCACCAAAGCCATGCTGCTTTCATATTTCTATTTCTGTTGAAAGCGTTGATCGATGTTTATTTTAGTTGGGAGTTTTCTCCTCTCAACAAATCGTCCTGACAGCAGTGTCAATTTGTTGAAAGATTAATACTCTCATTTTCGTTATGTTCCTTTTGTAAGTAAGAGAACTCGGTTTTATTCTTTGTTCGCCATCTCGGCTTTGTTGAAATAAATTCCAACGCCGGTATAATGGTTTCAAGAATATTCCAGTTACAACTTACTTTCTTAATAATCATGTGAATAAGTCATTCCTTCTTTGCCCCATCTCGGCTTTGTTAGAATAAATTCTAACGCCGGTATAATGGTATCGAAGCAATTACCTATTACATAATTATTAAGTACCTTTGAATACCATCTCGATTT
>NC_032026.1:7982189-8002319 GCF_001865875.1 Lupinus angustifolius | reverse complement strand
TATTTGTTAAGTGTTTGAGACAAGTAGTTTTGACTTGAAATCATTTTTTAGGTGATCAATCTAAAAAGAGCATTAAGTTCTTCTCAAACAAATAATATTAGCCAAAGCACCAACTTGAATGATTAAAAATCCAAACTTTTGTAAATTAAGAAGAAGTAGAAAATACATAACCTTGTTCAAAAGAAAATGTTTAGGAGCATGAGCTATCCATCCAAGGATTGGATGCTTTTGAGTTCCAAATGAGAGTACAAAATTGATTTTTGCATCTCATTTGCCATCTCCTTTTCTCCTCTTGAATTCTAAACTACTAATTACAAAACTTACTTGAAAATGAAAACTCTAAGCTAAGAAAGAATTCCTAAATGAGAGAATTTTGCCTTCAAGTGTTGTTTGAGAGAATTTAGTGAAGAAATGGTCAAATACAATGGATAATTTGTTCTCACATATATTTATATTAAGATAATAGAATAGAAATATAGTGTGTGAGAGCTCAATATAAGAATATGTGGCTATTTTGGAGGGAAAAAGTTAAGGAGATGTTGACATGTGTCTATGATGATATGACAGTGAGCTTTTTTTTTTGTTATATAGATAATAGACAATGAACTTATTTCGAAATAATCATTTTTAATACTAATTATTTAAATAGATCTTAAAACATTTTCAATTATTATTATTTAATTATTTTTAAAACTGAAATAGTAGGAATTCAGTCTTATTAAAACATTCTCAATTAATATCATCTAATCCATGAACAATTGTATTTATCTTTTGGATGGTGAATTCTATTTTGTTGTTATGATCGAATTGAACATTCTTATTTTGCCAACATATATATCACTATTTAATTTGAACAATGAAATTTTTGTTTTTGTTCTACAATATAACTCATCGAATATTCTCAAATAATTGTTTATAATATATGTGTGTTGTTGTTGATAATTATATGTAGTTGATAATTACCAACAACAACATATATATTAAAACTTTAATATCCCTCTTTCAACCAAGCGCTGTTAATGTCATGTAGTCAACAATTCATGATTAAAAGATTGTTATTGATATCTTATGTCTGGATGTTTAACAATGCTCTTTTAAGAGTGCGTTGTTTATATTTTATGACAATGAGCTATAAAAAGTTGTAAATGTTTAACAACGCTCTTTTAAGGGTGCGTTGTTGATATTTAATGACTATGAGGTGTAAAAAACTATAGATGTTTAGCAGCGCTCTTTCAAGGGTGCACTGTTGATATTTTATGACTATGAACTGTAAAACACTATGGATGTTTAACAACACTCTTTTAAGGGTGCGTTGTTGTTGTTTTATGACTATGAGATGTAAAAAGTTGTGGATGTTTCACATTGCTCTTTTAAGGGTGTGTTGTAAATACGATATTTTCTACAGTGCTTCTTTACAAATATGTTGTCGAATAGGACATATGCATAGCACACCCGTAAAAGAGCGGTGTTGAAGATGTCACATCTACAACATTTTCTTAAATGTGCGCTATTAAAGGTGCGACATTTTAAATATCTAAAATATAAACTTACTGTTATTTCATTCCCTTTACACTCTCAAACTTGTGCAAAAAGAAAATCTCATACATTTAGAAAACTTCATCAATGACTTCCCAACTCAAGGTGATCATGATTCTCACACTCAAGGTGATCATGATGCTACACCGACTCCACAAACAAGAATGTCATTATTCATAAACGAACTCCTCGTGAAATGACTTCCATGAAGAATATCATTCATGCAAGAAATACGGATGTGAACCTTGAAGTTGAATGGAACAAAAACGACTAACATATAAGCTCGAAAGGTGACAACACATTGGTAAGCAACATTGGGATTATGGTTAGGAAGAATGTCTCCATTACATTAAGAAAATAGACTGATGATAGGTTGAATACCTTGAAGAAGTGCATCTAGAATGAAATAACAGTAAGTTTATATTTCAATGTGTGTGTTTTTGTATTTTGATGCAATTTATATATGAATTCATGCAATGTATATGTATTCTCATGCAATGTAAATGGACTGATGTTATGTGTTGTATATTTGTGTTTTTAGTCAACTTTTGATGTTGATGAGCTCTCCGACAATTCAAAATCAAGGCTGGAAAATGTATAAGAGATGTTGATGGCAATGTCAACCTCAAACTTCCAACTAAATATGCAAATGTCATTGAAGATGAGGATTGGAAGGCTTTTGTCACTACACGCACACAAGATGAGTCTTTCTTGGTAAAATCATCTTTTTTGTATTGACTTTATTCTTATATATATGCTTTTGTATATATATATATATGATTGTTGATGTTAATGTTGCTTATTTTTGTAGAAAGTAAGTAATGGAAATCGCATGAGGACATCTAAGCCGTTGTATCCATACCGAGCTTCTCGAGTGGGATATAGAGGAATCGAGGAAAAATGATAAGTATTGTTAATTTGTAAATACATAATTTCTTTCAAAGCATACCTCTCTTTCAAACTTTTCTTTGTATCCCTTCCTCAAACCTTATGAGTTTGAGCTCCTTTTGTAACTTCTTTTGCTTTTTTGAATATCTTTTTCTTTATACTCCTATTTTTTGGAGTTTTTCTTTTGTAAAGAGATTGAAATTTTTTAACTTTTGTTTGAGTTACATGTCCACATTCCCCCAACTAAATTTTCAGCCAACTCTATTTTTAAATGCTTTCTTTTACTTAAAAATTATAGGAGAAAATATTTGTTTTTCCATTTTAATATTCAAGTGTTGTTTTGAAAAAAAATTCATCTTTTAAGGCTCAAAATGGGATAGCAAAGGATGTTCCTAAGTATAGTTGGAAGTTTTAATTAAGTGGCTAAATCTAATGAAAGAACATGCCTTAATCACTTCCTATCAATGTTGTGCAATTAGAGAAATGTGAGATTAAAACAAGTTCAAATTTTCAATTCCAATTAGTGAATTTCTCTAAGCTCTCAGTGTGTTTAAATTCACTTCCTATCAACCTTTAGTTTACTTTATATAAAAGTAAAAAAAAGTCAACAACTAAACTAAGCAAACTAAGCAATTAAAATAAACACACCAAACAAACTAAAAACAAATCAATTTAAACAATCTAAACACACCATAAAAAGTATCCAAATGTTCAAAACAAAAAATAAATTGTTCAAAACAGAGATTTAAAGTGCAAGAAAGAAAAAGTAATTGAATGAGAGAATTGTTGAATGATCAATCTTCTTGCTATTCATTAGTAAAGTACATATCCTCATCATCACCAACAACATGAGCAACATTGCTATCATTATCTGCCTCTCCACCTTGTGATCTGCCCACTAGGCCCCTAATTATGTGCATCAAAAGCTTCATATGAACCGCCAATAAAGTTAGGGTGTGTTCCATAAATACCATGGAAGCTTTGGTACACTCCAATAAAGCCTTGGTAGAATGCATCTATTTTTTTTATTTTAGACATTTTCCCTTGCTTCTAGAGCATCAATCTGAGCATCGTTTTGGGCCATGTAGGCTTCCACAGATGGCGCCTTTTAAGTAGGTGGTGGTGGTTGAGTTTCGGAGGGTGGGTCTTCTTCTCCTTTCTTTCTTCTCAACTCGGCCTCGGCTGAGGCTATGCTTCTCTCTATGTAGTAGTTGTTGATATATGTAGCATTGATATGTGATTTCAAAGCTAAAATCTCATTGAATGACCCGAACACTTGTTGGTACCTTCATAAATCATTTTGAAGGAAGGTATGATTATGTAGTTGTCCATTTCTTGATGTACTCAGCAATGACATTAGAGATTATAACAAATATATCAATTGATCATCATCAAAGATGTAGTAAATCAACTTTGCCTTCGGTGTTAGTAAATCAAAAACATGAGAAACATGCCATATATTTGACAAAATAAAAGTGGTTCACACTTGGGTTAATTGATTCATGCAGAATTTTAAAATTGGACCTTGTCTTGTGGTTGCTCTCTTTTCTGGCCATTTTAAAATTTTAAGATGACCACACGTTGCACCCTTTCTCTGCCATATGTCTTGCTTCGTCACTCACCTTTACCTAGTGCCAATGCTTAACACACATCAGCAACACGCGATTTTATTTGTTGGTTCTGACATTGTATCCTCTATACCCTCTAGCTTTTCATGCAAGCATATACTGTTATGTTTCCTTTTTTATTTTAATAAAAGCTTGTAATTCATTAATGATAAGTGCTTACTGTCCCATCTTATTGAATTAGTAACTTTCATATATTTTACAAGAGGGTATGTCCTTAAATAATGGATCTTGTATGAAGGCTGCTTTAGTATTCTCCAAATCTATGTTGCGCCACTGTAAGAGTTCTTAGTTTGCTTTGGAGATGCTACCTTTTGTATTGAAGTTGCATATTCAGCAAAACTATGTTAATTTTTAAAATTTATCACCTATTTTGACAACTTACACAGTTTGAGGCTAAAGAAGTTAGGAAAATATTTTGTCCTCTTAGTCTGTTAACCTAATTGTTTCTTCTGTACAGTTGGCTGCATGTGCACACCTCTTCTTCGATAGTTTAGGAGAGCCAAATATGAGCATCACATTCAACAATGATTGCTTAAGGAAGCACTGGTTGAATATGTAACTTTCGACATCGCTTTCAAAGTGTTGTTGAATCTAGTCCTACATTCTACTATGCTCACATACACATCGTCCGAAAGCGCCATCGAATGTGAATTTTAAGAGTTGTTGTTTTGCGATTCTAGCATAGTAATGTTTTAACCTTTTATGTTATCTTAAATTTTTCGATGTTTTTAAAACTAAATACACAATTATACTTTATTTTCCAACTATATTTTTATTTATTATCCTCTTTTTCACCCCTATTTCTTCATTTATTTCAAAGTTAATTTCAATTTAGATAAAATATAACTATTTTAGTCAAATTGTATTTAAGTTATACATAATTTAATGATTTTTAAATAATAAAATACAAGTAAGATGTTAGTATTATAAACAAATAAAAATATCAATTGGATTTGTACCTATTCCAAAAGAGTATCCAAAACAATACAACAACAATTTAAAAGGAATCCACATTAATCGAGGTTCAATTTCTTTTCTTACAATGATGAATATTACATTGAGTAAAGATATTGCATGTCGTTTTGAGTACGATGTGCATCAAAGAATATGGTATATCTGATGAAATAATTGAGTCAATTACAATATTGGTAAAAATATCCACAAAGTGTCCTATTCTATTCTTTATGATAATCTATCAAATATGAATGAGCTAATTTTTTAATATTGATAGGAAAGCATAGTTTGGACCCACTAAAACATTCCTTTGCATATATTTTTATCGCAGCTTCAGTGGTGTGCCCATGTTTATCCCAAAAGTAATATTTCTTTCGGTTGGCACATAACGATACTCCTTCTTGATAACAAGGCTTAGTTATATTTGTGAATCCTATATATAAATGAATATTATCAGCAACATTAAAGAGATGTAGGTGTGGTCGAACTTCAAGAGATGAATCCCATATGAAATTAAAAATTTTAAGAACTTAATTGTTACTTACCATATTTTTGTGGGGCATTTCTTATTCTATTGAAGAAGTTGAAACTGTCCACATAAACAAATGCTGAACCTGAGAGTTGCTTTTGCAACTTTTGAATCACAATTGGGAGTTTATCCGAGGAAGGCTTAACCTTTTGATTTATAGTTTCATTGCAAAATTGAGAAGGGGAACAACCAAGTTGATTAGCGGTACCAACTACAAATTTTCGTGCTCCTAGATCATATATTGTCTGAAAATTAAAAATTAAATAAAAAAGTAAGTAAAATATATTAGATGATCAATTTTAGTCCATGAATATTTAATTTAAAATTACCTTTATTTTTAAAGCTAGTTGCCCAAGGAGGTAATCTGCAAATTCTATTGGTTCCATGTTTTCATGTTGGAAATAATTGAGAGAATAATCATTGGAACCAATAACGATTAGATATATGGATTTGGATAAGTGATGTTTTAGCTTATCTTTACTCTGAAAATGTTTCGGAAGGTCTTTCATCACAGTTGAGGTGAAATACTCAATTTGTTTGTCGAATGACAAACATTCTCCCTTCAGGAAAAAAATAAGACAATAAACAACTATAAATTTTCAAGATGAATAATAGTATGCCGAAAATATTTTGTTTCTCCTCTTACATATTTGGTGTCGTTCAAGATTCCACATGCACCAGATGCATAATTGACCCCTGCAGTTACTTGATATCTTTCAGATTCAGGGACACCCAAGTATGGAGGTGAAAATGGTAAACCCAACTTAATAGCTACATAATCCAAATACAAAAATAGTTAGAATAATTCCGGAAACCATAATGTTGCTTTGAAATTGTAGTAGATGTGATGGTGACAATTATAGTTTTTATAAGTTTTAATCAATCCTAATTATATGAAAGAGTTCCCTGAGTAGATTTTAATGTCAAACTTACCAATGATGTCTGCGAAGGTTTTGCCATTGGTATACCTGCCAGTGGATTTATTATTGAAGTCTATGCCGTAGGGAGCTACATTTGCCTTAGCTAGTGTTTTAAGATTGTTATTATTTCCAGCATCTAAACCTGAATCCCCAAACACATATAATGCTGGAACATGGCTCTTTGCACCATTGACATTGGCAAAGAAAGCTTGATAGGCTATAAAGGAAATAACCCAGAAAGCTTTGTAACTTGTCATTTCTTTTTATTTAGTTATTTGAAGATGATGAATGTTATTAAAATAAAGTACAATGAATTTATAATGTAAATTTTTTACCTCTCGTAGTTGGAAACAAGTTTGGAAAAGGTTGGAAACAAACATGGAAAATGCAAGAAACACCGCACTTTCTTTGAAAAAGAATGATAGACAACGTTGTACAACTATATTAAGTTTATTATTTTCCACTTTCTCTTTTTTTTAAAAGAAAATGTCAAAGTTAAAATGACAGAACTTCTTTTTTTTTCTAAAACAAAATTCACCCAATCATTATAGTCATAAAATAGAAGAAAACCTTCACTACTAGGATTAAAACAGAAAGAAGAGTTGCATAACATAAAATTCAAATGATTTTTTACCATCACATTCACAAAAGTAATGTTTGCTAATATTATAATTAAAAATCTTCATAAATCTCCTAATACCAAAAGGTTGAAAAATAATTGAAAAACTCTAGAGGTTAAAGCTTAAGGCAACAATTGAATTTGAACTAATGACCATTATATTGGTGCATTGCAGTACTGAGAGGCTACAGAAAGTGGCATGACTTATTAGTTATCCCTGACTCCAATATAGTTTTTTGTGGTTTTATAATTATGATTATTTTTTGTCTTTACGGGTATCGCAATAACTTTATGATTATTTACCCAATTGGAGGATCTTTGGTAATTTCTAGAATAAATAAAGACACTTGGGTGAATAACTTTTTAAAGAAAATAAGGGTATTTTAGTAATTTTAAAATCAAAAATAACTCTCAATAGGTTATGCATTTTTAAATTATTAAAATTATAAGAGATAATAATTATTTTTGGCATATTCCACAAATAAAATATTCTACAAGATAAAAAGTTATCAAGTATTTATTTTGAAAAAATTAAAATCTCACAAGATAATCAATTTATTAAGTATAAGATAAGAGGGTTACCTATTGTTATGAGATTTCAAAATTGGTATATTCCTTATCAAAATACTCTCATATCTAACTATAATAGACCCTCTTACCTCTAGTTGAAAACAAACCAAAACACACCATAAAATAACATAGAAGTGAGGTTGGAGTTAGAATCATCCTTGTGAAGTAAGGCTTGCATTAGCGCCCACATTGGCAACCACGCATTGTACTCCTTCTCTATTATGTATCTTGCTTTGCAACTTACCTTTGTCCAGTGCCAATGCTTGACACGCGTCCATAACATGTGACTTTACTTGCCGATTCCAATGTCGTGTCTGATGTACCCCTCTCATTTTTCATGCACGTACATATTGTTTTGTTTCCTTTTTTATTTTAATAACAAGAATAATAATGAATAGTAAATAAAAATAGAATAATAATCATAAATAATAATAATCTTAATGAATGATGTTTATTCTATAATTAGTAGAAAATGTGTTTTAGGAAGAATAGGTACCCTTAGTAACTTTGCTATCTGTCATCCCGGTTTCTTGTCCAGCCTGCACAATTGTGACAATAAAAACTCAAACCTTAACACTGTTGCCTTTACAAATATTTACTTTGAAATCGATTACCTCCTCACCATTGTGTAATTATTTTGATACCTCTTCCTTGGGGGATTGTTTACATATTGAACTTCTTCCTCCCTAGGATTACAATGGCCCATTTGATGGTCATTAGCACTGTCATCACACATGTACACATGTTTCTTTTCGATACAAGGGTTTTTTTGAAAAAAAATTATCTTTTAAGACTCGGAAGGGGATAGCCAAGTATGGTTGGCATTTTTGGTCATGTGGCTCAAATCTAATCAAAAAGTGCCTTGATCACTTCCTATAAATCTTGTGCAATTAGAGAAATTAGAGACTAAAACAAGTTCAATTTTTCAATTCCAATTAGTGAATCACTCTAAGTTCTCAATGTCTTCAGGATTCATTTCCCTCACATGGATAGGATGTACATGTTCTTGATTTTCAAACATTTTAGAAGATCATGATTAATGATTTCTCAAAAGTAATACATTTCTTCAAGTTTTGGCATTATAAGTCTATTCACAAAAATTTCAGAATGTATCTAATTGTTGCTCAATGGTAAGCTTTATTGTTTCATGCATAACAAAGAACGATCTTGTTTAAAAAGTGTTGGCCAAGTTGTTTAGGTTGCAAAAAAAAAATTTGGCTTTTAAACAATTTATTCTATAAATAAAACTCAAAAACTAAACAACTAAACTAACTAAGCAATTAAAATAAACACACCGAACAAACTAATAACAAATCAATTTAAACAATCCAGACACACCATAAAAAGGTACCCAAATGTTCAAAACAACAAATAAAGTGTTCAAAACAACAAATAAAGTGTTCAAAACATTAATTTAAAGTGCAAGAAAGAAAAAGTAACTGAATGAATGAATTGTTGAATGATCAATCTTCTTGCTCTTCATCGGTAAAGTACATCTCCTCTCCACCATCATGGGCAGCATTGCTACCACTGTCTACCTCTCCACCTTGTGCTCTGTCCCCAGGCCACTAATTATGTGTATCAAAGGCTTCATATGAACCGCCAAGAAAGTTGGGATGTGTTCCATAAATACCATTGACGCTTTGGTATACTCCCATAAATCCTCAGTAGCATGCATCTAATTTTTTTATCTTAGACATTTTCTCTTGCTTCTAGAGCTTCAAACTGAGCATTGTTTTCGGCCATGTAGAGTTCCACGGATGACTCCTATTAAGTAGGTGGTGGTTGTATTTGAGTCTCAGACGATTGGCTTTCTTTTCCTTTCTTTTATCATAGCTCGACCTTGACCGAGGCTAAGCTTCTCTCTTTGTTGTAGTTGTTGATATATGCAGCATTGATTTATGATTTCAAAGCCGAAATCTCATTAAATGACTCTGCCACTTGTTGGTACTTTAATAAATCATTGCCATTTTCTTGATGCACTCATGAATGGCATCAAAGACTACAACATATATATCAATAGAATCATCATAAAATATGGAGTAAATCAACTTTGTCGTTAGCACTAGCAAATCATAGACATGAGAAGCATGCCATATATTTGACAAAATAAAAGTGGTCCAGATTTGGGTTAATTGATTCATGCTAAATTTTAAAATTGGACATTCTCTTGTTGTTGCTCTATTTTCTGGCTCCAAGCCTTAAATGCAAAGACTTGTGTGGACATCCATCTCATTGTGGGCACCTTGGCTTCCTTCCTTACTTGCCAAGACCTTCTATTGGTATTTGCACAAGTCACCATATTGATTGGGTTGAATCATCCATGGTGATCATAAAGCATGCATTGATGACAAACTTATCATAGAAAACTTGGACTCCATTCACCTATGTATATCAGTTTACTTTGGCCTCCTTGGAGATGAAAGTATTGGCATAAAATTTCTTAACTATATCGACAGAAAATTTTTGCATGGTCGAGTCAATTTTAGCCAACCATATTTTTCAATTAAAATAGTGAATTCATTTTCTTTTAAGTTATTTTTTTCTCCGAGAGAGTCGTGCCATGAAGGGTTAGCTCTTCATATTTTACCTTGGTGTATCTTGATTTGTCATTGTTTCTCGTGAATAGGTTCTCATCTTACTCATCATTAGAGTCACGATCAGGCACAACATTCTTACCTTTCTGAGCACGGGTTTTCTGGCCCTGCAAATAAATTTAGTATTTGAAATATTCAAGTTTTTGGGTTAGCCAAACAAAAATCATGCAACAATTTAGACCTTTGATTGCTTAAATAGACCGGAGCTCCAAACATGGCAAGAAATTGTTAGGATGTTTTCAAATTTTTGTGTTCACGGTTTCATGGTTTTCCAAGCACATTTTATGTTCGCTTATTAAATCATGTCATCTATGTGCATCTTATGAATGACTAAACAACAATTTTAAGCATCCAAAATTAATACAAAGAGCATGTATAATTCATACAAAATCAAGCATAATGAATAAGCAAGCTAATCACATCACAATCGGTTTCATACACCAAAAACGTGTTGTTATCCCACCAAACATCATCCCTTTATGTTACGCAATCAAAATATTATGAGTTCAAACACCATATAGCAAGAATCATGGTTTTTTATAAGGCAATATGGAAAGCACCTGATATATGGTGCTTAGCCTGGTCTTGGCGCATCATGCTTGACTGAGGAGCATCAAATTTTGGCCTAGTGCATCAGGTGTTGGCCTTTAGTGCATCAAGCCTTGTTTCATGTGCATCATCCCATTCTTGGCCTAGTCATGGCCAAGGGTGTCCCATGTCTTGTGGTTTACTTAAGCACACTAGGTATGCCTAGCCTAGGATTTTTTGCATGTCTGGCCATGCCATTTCCTGACCCGTGTAGGTGTTACATGGCCTTGGCCACATTTTTCTTGACTTACCCGACACTAAAAGTTTGAGGTTGACCAATTTCTTTTTGGGTTTTCAACAATTTTCTCAGGAAATAAATAAAATTAAAATAAAAGGATGATATAAATGGAATAATATATATGTGTTAGAGAAAAGGATATAAAAGACTGGGTTTCCTTTTAGTGAGCTCTCTTTTTATATCAATGATAAGTGTCAAACATACCTAAATTTTATACACTTTTATGGCACTTATCTTAAGCATAATTGAGAAAAATCAACTTAAAAACAATACTTTTTGGATAAAATATCACAATCTTGTTTATTTGTGTTTGTATTAGTGTCGACAGATATTTCGTGTCTGTCAGTCTATATTGTATGATACTAAATATTCAATTTTTATATATTTCATTTTGGAGAATTAGAATGTATTTTTTGTGCCGGGTGTACTTTTTATTATAATTTTTTTTATTTTAAAATAGTATTCAATATAAGGTCAGAGAGGTGATTAATGTAATGGTGATGATTACATATGGTTTTTTTTGTAGAAATCAAATAATATTAAGGGCAAAATAGGAAAATAAAAATTATACCATAATGATAATTAGACAATATTTTAGCTTTATATATAGCATAAAAGTATCACTATGTCAAATATCGTAATAAACATCGGTCATTCAACAACACAATTTTGAACGGCGCTGTTGAAAATGAGGCAGAAGAACATAAACAACGCATAATAAAACAAGTGTTGTCAATATGTGTAACTTCAACAGCGCATTCTTGACAAAACGTTGTTGAACATCAGTAACGTTAGCGTTGACTTGAATGATTTTTTTTAACAACGCATTTAATAGAAAGTCATATTGATGTTAATACATGCAACAACGCATAATTAAGGAAGCAAAGTTGAAGATAACATAGTAACTGTGCTTTCTTAATTATGCGTTGTTGATGTTTTATGACTTTTTAAACGCCCAAGATATTAATGTTGGCAGTTATATGCGTCTCTAAGTTTGTTGAAATATTAACGGATTAACGGTTGAGTGGTTATGCGTTTCTTGGTTGTTGAAATATTAATGGTTGAGTGGTATGTTATGCGTCTCTTCATTTGTTGAAATATTAATGGTTGCTCATCTATAAATATTGTGGTTCACTCAATGTTCTATTTCATCACTAAGAGTATGTGTTTCTATAAGAGTATGTTCATGAAGATAGGAGGAAAAAAACACAAAGTAGTAAAAAAAAAGAGCAATACTGCAGAGACTGAAAAGGAGAAAAAGGACCCAAATTTGTATAAAGGAGTCGAGGAAAAAATTGTGTTTCTGTTTCAAAATCATGTCAAGGAGGTCTTTAACACTTTTTGATTTTGCAAAAGGACCTAGATTTCAGAAGGAATGTGGCTATCATACAAGTTTTGCGTGAGATGAAGATTTAGTTCATTGATCTCTCTCAATTGAAAGGTAATAAAAGGAAAATGATCAATGAATTGTTTTTCTTCATCTGCAATTCATTAAGTTCATTGATTTCCTTCAGGGCAAAAAGACCCAGATTTTAAAAGGAAATCAATGAACTGTTATACAAGATTTGTGTAGATGAGTCGAAGAAAATATTATTGCCAAAGGACCCAGATTAATTTGTAAAGTATTGAGTTTAATTCATTGAACTCTTTCAATTTTCAAAACGGTCTCATATTTTAGAAGGAAAGTGATTGTTATACAAGATTTGCATGAGATGAAGATTTGTACAGATGAGTCGAAGAAAAAATTATTTCCTTCATTCAAATCATTTTCATTGTATTCTTCATCTGCCAAATCATTTGGTTCATTATATTCGCATGTATCAAATCATTTAGTTCATTATAATGTATTTTGCCTCTCTGAAAGAATAATAAAACAATTATTTTTTTGATAATTTCTATTTTTTGTTAATTATTTGGATGGTTATTTTCCTTAATACTTTTGTTGTTCATTATTAATAAATTAAACACAATAAACAAATTAACAATAATTAATAAATACAAAAACAAATTGACAAAATATAATGTTTATAATTTTTCAAGTTTTGTATTAGTAAACACAATTATATAGTAATCCACTTCATGGCAACTTCATCTTAAATAACTTTAATTCATGTTGTATAAATAGTTTCCAGCTATGTAAAATGTTAATTAACAGCTCATAACTACGATCACACTGTTAAATTGGAAAATAAGTTCAGTTTAACAACACATAATTAATATAGTGATGTCAATTAGATTCTATTTAACGCTACATATCGATAGCCATGTTGAAGATGTGTTAATGGAAATAAGTAGTAAACTGCTGGATACACAACAACAATGCAATCCTTAATATGCGATGTTGAAGATGTCAATACAACAACGCTAATTTAGTATACACTGTAGAAGATGTCTAATCAACAGCGCTACTGTTAATATGTGGTGTTAAATTGGTAGTACAATTTAAATATCTAAAACATGAACCGTTCCATCTAAGCTCTCAAACTTAATCGAAAAGAAATCATCATACTCTCAATAAATCCTCATACGCTCAGCAAACCCTCACAAACCTCAAAAACATTCATCAATGGCTTCCCAAAGTGGCGATCATGGTTCTCACAGTGGTGACGAAACTACACCAACTCTAGAAGAGAAGCAAATTGTTTCTGAAAAATGACCTCCACGTGGAATGACTTCCATGAAGAATGTCATTCGGTCAAGAAGCAAAGATGTGAAGATAGAAGTTCAATGGAACTCTAAAGGCCAAACTCGAAGGGTGGCAATGCATTGGTAAGCTACATTGGTGTTGTTGTTAGGCAGAATTTGAAGCTAACATTCAATAAATGGAGTGATGTAGGGAATACCATGAAGGAGCTTATTTGGAATGAAATAAGAGTAAATTTATTTTTCAGTTTTTGTGTTTTCATGCAATGTACGTATATGTTTTACATTTTCATGCAATGTATGTATATGCATGCGTTTTCACGCAATATATAATGTATTTGTGTTTTTATTTCAGTCAACTTTTGATGTTAGTGAGGAGCATAAAGATTATATCCTTAAATCGGCTGACAAGGCTCTCCGAAAATTCCGATTTGATGCCAGAAAATTACTCAGAGATGCTGATGGCAACGTCAACCTAAAACCTCCAACTAAATATGCAAATATTATTGATGAAGAGGATTGGGAGGCTTTTGTCACCCTACGCACACAAGACGAGTCTTTCTTTGTAAAATCGTATTCTTTGTATTGACTTTTATATATATGCTTTTGTATATGAATGTTGATATTAATGTTATTTATTGTTTCAGAAATTAAGTAATGAAAACCGCAAGAGGGCATCCAAGCCTCTATATCTATACCGAGCTTCTCGAGCGGGGTATAAAGGAATCAAGGAAAAAATTGTAAGTATTGTTAATTTTTAAGTACATTATTGATTATATTTTCTATGCATATATATCTAATTACATCATTATTGGTTATGTTTTGTTAGTTGGAGAACAAAAGCTATACACCTATGACTCCACATAGAGTAGAACTCGATGTTCTATGGTTCAGTGCCCGTAACAACAAGGATGGTGTCATCGACAATGACGAAGTTCAAGAAGCGGCAAGACGTGATGTAAGTGCTCATTTTTTAATTATACTTAATTTCCATACTTTATTTATCAAAATGTGATTAATTAACATTATATTTTTTCTTGATTTGTCATGTTGTCTTGAAAGAAAAGGAGGTAAGCCCGGATAGTCGCATAATACTTGACAAGGCACTAGGACTGCTTATCTACCCTGACCGTATCCGAGGTGCAGGATTTGGGGTTAGCCAGCGGACATGTGTACCCCATCCAAAGCGTGCAACCAAAGCCCAAATGAGCCAGGTTCAAAATCAACTAGATGGCCTTATGCAACAGTTCAACGAATTTGAGCAATCAATGAAGGCGAAGGAAGCTGAGTGGCAACGACTAGCTAGTAATGATGGTACTGATCCTTCAATCGTCAATGAGAGTTGCATACCTGCACCTTACAACATTCCGATTCTAATTCCCATTCCTCAGGTAATTTAGTTAACTTATTTTAATTTAGTCGTTAACTAATTATATGTTTTAACTTACATACAGAGAATCACTTCTTGCAAACTTTTCCTCGATACCCCAACTAGCCGAGTAGTGGATGTTGGGAAAATGCACAAGTCGGTCGATGCTATGCTGCATAATGCACGTATCACACGCCATCATGTGAAGGTCTCGATAGACATTGCAATCGATGATAATGTGTCGCTGCCAATTCCTCTCGAAGAGGATATCTTCACAATTGGAGGAGCTATAGACACTTTTGTGGCTTGGCCAGTAGACCTTGTTCAAGTAGTTCCTCCTAAGGTATGATTTTTCACCTTATGTTCACTCATATTATATATATATTGATTTATAATTGATATGTTTTTTATTTAATATTTCATGAAATATACATTCCACCACTAGTAGCACCCAAAAGTCTAAGCCATCTTCGGGGGATGTGAGCTCAAAGCCATCTACTAGGGATATGAGCTCCAAGAAGACTACCAACTATTGTACTCAGTTGTTGGCGCATGTACAGAAGTTGAGAGATCATATGATAATTATATCAATTCCCAAGGAAGTCTTCTGGGATGACATTGATGAATACGTTGGCATCAATGAAGTTCGGGATGTATATAAACATGATTGTATAGGTGCAACTACTGTATATATATATATACATATATATATATATATATTGGCATCGGTGAAGTCCAGGATGTATATAAACGTGATTGTATAGGTGCAACTGATGTATGTATATATATGAGGTAAATTATGTTTTCCTAACTTCTCACTTTTGTATGACGATGTGTTATAATTAACTAACATTTGTGTATGTTCATATCCCCACACCTTACCGCTTTGGTGTCGGGTGACAAAAATGAGATTGGGGAAAAACAAAACGAATTATAGATAATCTCCTCCATCATAAAGAAGATGTAGATTTATTTCATGCACCTTTTAATACCGGGTGAGCATTTTTTAATTGTCTTTTATATTTCTTTCTTTAGTATGTTTGTTGTGTTTAACATTTTTTAATTGTCTTTTATATGTTTTGTTAGACATCATTGGGTTTTGGTTGCCATCAATCGGGTCAAAGAAGAAATATACTACTTTGACTTATTGTTACATGGTGATATGAACCACTACCCCACTATGAAAGAGATGTTTTCTAGGTAAGTGGACTACTCATTTAAACTTTTAGTTACACTTTCACTTTCATTTTTTATTTAGTAATTAAGTATGTTTTCTATTGTTTAGTGTGGTGAGAGTTTACAGAAGCTATAATCGTGCTAGAAACAAGATACCAAGTCCCAAAATTAGGTGGACTCGTATAAAGGTATTGCCATAAATCATCTGAAACAATTATATGTGTAATGGCCAACTAATGTTATACTTATATATTTACTTCATTTTAATTGTAGACCCCTTGCCCAACAAACGAGATAGATTGCGGCTATTACGCACTGAAATTTATGAAGGAGATCATTCAGCAATGACCAACTAATGCAATCAAGATTGATGGCAAATCATATACAGATGACGAAGTCAACCAGATTAGAGAACAATAATCACACTTTGTACTTATTTATGTTGAGAAATCATAGATAAATATATAGTATATTAGTTTTGCACAGATTGTAGCTTAGGGAATTCAATGTAATGTATATAATTTGGTCTATGTAATTAATGTAATTCAATTAATGTAGCACAGATTGTAGCCTAGGGAATTCAATTCAATGTAAACATTACAATGTAATTAATGTTCAATATATAAATTCAGTTGTGTTCATATATTCATTTTGTTGTTATGTTCTGTTTTTGTATGGATTCAAGTTATTTTCTGTTGTGTGCGTAACTGTGTAGAATTAAGAATAATGGTCTTCGACAATGCTTTTTTTTGTGAATGTGCTATCATTATAACCATACAACAATGCTTTTTAACAATACGTTGTTGATTACATTGCCTTCAATAGCGCATTCACCAAACAATGTTGTTGATAATGTTGCATTCAACATCGCATTCAACAAAAAACATAGTTGAATACTTATCTCTCATTTATTCTCTTTTAGCTATACAACAACGCATTTGGTAAGAAGCGTTGTTGATATGATCAACAAAATTATTTCCTCTACACTTAATTGCTTGACACAGTGCTTAATCGATTAATTGTTTGAATGTTATTTATTACCATTATTAATTGTTCTATATATTTAATTCATTGTCATTAATCGAATGTCATAATGTAATTACTAATTTGAATTTCATTAAAAAAATATTGAATTAGTAAAAAATTTATTATATCTTCCACATCGTTTCCTTAAGATTGTGTTGTGGAATACTTACCTTCTTTATATTTGAATGGCAAGTTCTTCCACAACATTTCCTTAAGGTTGCATTGTTGATTAGGTATCACTGATAGGGCAATCTTCACTATGCGCTATTGATTTGGTATCATTGACAGTGTCATCGTCATTATACGTTGTTGAAGATACTATCAGACCCTAAAAAATTAAAATGTTCCCACATTCTCATACATTAATCATCAATCCCAACACTCATTTACTCACCAGCGAAACACATTTACTCTAAAAATCAACCTCGAAAATCATTCAACCTCAAAAATACTTCAACCTCAAAATCATTCACTCATTCAACACTGAAAATCATTCACTCATTTTACACGAAAATCATTCAACACGGATTTCGAAAATCTTTCACTCGTTTAACCTCAAAATCATCATTCACGTATTCAACATCGAATTGAAAGTCAGTTTTTCATATAGTTATTTTCCTTTTTAATTACATTATATTTAGGTTTTATTGAGTTATAAATATTTTCCTTATAAATGAGTGTAAGTGATTTCACTTATTTAGCTTGTATTGAGTTGAGGTTTCCGAGTTCCGACTCATTTAGCTTACATTATGAGTTAGGGTTACCCCATTTTTAATTATATAATAATGCATTTGCTCTACTTGGTGAGCTTAACTCCAAGCTTTAGGGATTTATGCTCATTATATTTTTCTTAATCGAAAATGGATCGAAAATGGATGAGTGTCAATTGATTGATGAATGAGTGTGAAGAAGGAGTGAAATCATTTGTTAGGTTTGCAATTGAAAATGCTGAAAACCCTAATAGGATTGTATCTCCTTGCTTAAGATGTTGTTACTCAAACCGAATTACTCCAAATGAGTTAAAAGTTCATTTAGTGTGTCACGATATTGATCAAAGTTATACATGTTGGACAAGACATGGTGAAATGAGAGACGTTATGGATTGTGATGATGAGATGCAAATGAAAGACAACTACACAAATGCATATGAAGACGATCTTTTCGAGGAAATGACAAACGTTGTTGAAGAGGATCTTCAAGATTGTCCTGAGATGTTTCAGCGGTTNATATGATGGTTGTACTAAATTCACAAGATTGGGAGCAGTGTCAAGGTTGTATAAGTTGAAATTTGTTAATGGATGGACTGATAAGAGTTTCACCAACTTGCTTGCACTTCTGAAGGATATGTTGCCGGAAGATAATGTGCTCCCTTCTCGAACCTATGATGCAAAATAAATGTTACGCTCCATAGGCATGGACTACACTAGGATACATTCTTGTGAAAATGATTGCATCTTATTTTTTAATGAGTATGCTTCATTAAAGTTTTGTCCTAAATGTAATGCATCACGATATAAGAAGGAAGAATCAATTCCCAAAAAGGTTGTACGGTATTTTCCCATTAAAGCAAGATTCAAGCGTATGTCTAGCAATGCTAAAGATACAAAGAAGTTGACATGACATGATGAAGAAAGGATTAAAGATGGAAAGCTTCAGCATCCTACAGATTCTCCTCAATGGAGAAAAATTGATCACAACTATCCTAGGTTTGGTCAAGAATCAAGAAATCTACGCATTGCATTGTCAACGGATGGAATTAACCCATATAGTGTTCAAAGTTGCTCCCAAAGTACATGGCCAATGATGTTGGTGATATACAACCTGTAAGAACAGGATTGCAACTAAGAGGGGGAGGGGGGTGAATTAGTTGACTTAAAATTATAGTAACTTTTTCTGCAAAATGTAAGAGTTAATGTGCAGCAGATAATATTGCAGAATAATAAGCAAGTATAAAGTAAAGAGGAAAGGGAAAGGAGAGTATACAAAGGAGAGTACACAAGTATTTTATACTGGTTCACCTTCTTGTCCACCGAAGGCTACGTCCAGTACTCTTGCAATACAAGAGATTTCCACTAAATATTAAGAGTTCTAAATACAATATCTCACCCCGAGATCTCTCTATACCTTACACACTCACTAATATTTATACCTTGGAAAAACACTTTCCAAGTCACTCTTTCCCCTTTCTATTCACTCCCTTGTGAAAGAAAGATTGTTTGCAATAAATGAAGAATTACAACAATGGCTTTGGATTGCCTTTACAAATATGAAATATTATATCACTTTCAATCCAATCAACTCTCGTTATATGCTTAGTAATAATCCTCAATAAATTTGTGAAAGCTTTTGAAGCAAATTACTCAAAATAAATTCTCTATTGAAAGTTTAAGAGTTTTGTGCATAAGTGCATAAAAACAGTGAGAGAATTTATGAGAGTTGTATGAAAGTTGTGTGTTGATGTTGTGAGAGTTTAGAGTCTTTATATAGGCTTTCCAAACACTCAAGGTGCCTTTCTGAAAGTGTAGGAGTTGTTTGGAGTGAAGAGATTTTGTTTGGAGTGAAAACGTTTCGTTTCAAACTCTGAAATCTCATTCAACGGTCCTCAGTAATCGATTACTGTCATTGGGTAATCGATTACCCAAACATACTGTCCACCCAGTTTTTAAATTTGAATTTGAGTAATCGATTACACCATTTGGGTAATCGGTTACTCAACTTTTGTAAAACTGGTAATCTGTTACTCAAATGTAGTAATGGATTACTCTGAGCAGTTTTAAGTTGGATAACTCTTTTTCTCTCACATGTAACTTGTTACTTGATTTAAGTAACCCGTTACACATCATTTCAAA
>NC_032026.1:7969491-7982089 GCF_001865875.1 Lupinus angustifolius | reverse complement strand
TACCTATAGAGACTTAATCTAATTTTCTTGAAGCTTTTATTCTTCTTTGTCTTCATAAGTATTCTTCTTTTTCTTCTTTTTGGTGATGTTGGTGTCTTCATCAAAACCGTGCCAAGGTCAGGAGCAAAGATCTTCTTCACACAACCTACCTCATTCTTTATGCATGAAGTGCAAATATGTGATGTTAGCTATGTTAATTTATGGACCTAAACAACCATGAAATGCCATAGACATATATTTGGCTCCATTAATTGAAGACTTGAAGAAAATGTGGGAGACAAACATAAATATGTATGATGCGTATAGGTAAGAAAGCTTCAACTTTAGGGCTTTGTTGTTCGGCATAATCAGTGATTTCCCTGCATATGGTAATATGTCTGGATATAGTACAAAAGGACATTTTGCATGTCCTGTATGTGAAGACAATATTCATTCAATGAGGTTGGAACACTATAAGAAGATTGTCTTCCTTGGCCAACATAGATTTTTGCCTTCAAATCATCACTATCGATGACGGAGAAAAGCATTTGATGGAAACAATGAAGAAGGTCGTGATCCTTTGTTGTTGACAGGTGACCAATTATTTCAAAATCTAAAGGGTTTGAATACTAACTTTGGTAAACCTTTTGCAAAAGAAATTGTCACAAGTGGGTGGAAGAAAAGGTCAATCTTCTTCGAATTGCTATATTGGAGTTCATTATATGTAAGACATTTCCTCGATGTTATGCATATTGAAAAAAATGTGTTTGAAAATCTCTTTGGTACCTTACTTAATATTCCTAGTAAGACCAAAGACGGCTTTAATGCAAGGTTTGGTTAGTATAGGAATAAGAAAGGAATTGGGGCCGATAATGAAGGGAAAACGTATATTTCTACCTCCAGCAGCTTATACTTTGTCGAGGAAGGAGAAAATTGAATTTTGTAAATTTATTCATGGTGTTAAAGTTCTAGAAGAGTACTCTTCCAACATTTAGAACATCGTATCAATGAAAGACCTCAAGTTAAAAGGTCTTAAGTTTCATGATTGTCATGTACATATGGAGCATTTTTTGCCTATTGGAATACGGTCAATTCTACCTAAAAAAGTTTGAGGAACCATAACTAGGTTATGCTTCTTCTTCAAGGAAATTTGTAGCAAAGTGATTGACCCTGAGAAATTACCTGCATTGCAAAGACAAATTATTTTGACTTTGTGTGAGCTTGAAATGTATTTCCCACCTTCTTTTTTTGATATAATGGTTTATCTAAGCATTCATCTTGTTCGAGAGACACAACTACGTGACCCTTCCTATATGAGATGAATGTACCCCTTTGAGAATTATATGAAGAAATTAAAAGAGTATGTAAAGAACCGATCAAGACCAGAGGGTGGTATTGTCAAGCGATATGTTGTTTAAGAAGCTCTTGATTTTTGTACCGGATACCTTACAGATGGTGATTTCATGGACATTCCAAACCCTCGATATGCAAAAAAAAACACTTGGTGAAGGTATTACTAGGAATGAAATATTGACTATAACAAGAACCGAATTGGAGCAAGCGCACTTATATGTTTTACATAATACCGAAGAGGTTGAGCCATATGTTGAAACACACAAGGATATGCTAAGGAAGTGTTACCCAAGTAAGAATGAAAATTGATTTCCAAAGAGCATAATCGGTGTTTCATAAAGTGGCTAAAAATTCACATTGATGAGGAGTTGAATGTAAATGCACATTCGGTTTCCAAAAGATTGAAATGGTTAGCTTATGGTCCAAGCCTTCATGTCTTATCCTACACTGGTTACCTAATTAGTGGGCTCACATTTTATACGAAAAACAAGATGATCAGAGTAAAATGCAAAATAGTAGTGTGACTCTTGTTGCTCGAACTTTACACTTGTCAAGTGCAAAAGATAGAAACCCAATATATGCAAACATATCATACTTTTGAGTGATTGAACGCATATGGGAATTGGATTACACAATGTTTCGAATGCCGGTTTTTTATTGTATGTGGGTTGATAACAACAATGGCTTCCGAGTTGATGAGTTAGGGTTCATGCAAATGGATCTTAATAGGCCAGGATATAAAGATGAGTCATTTATTCTAGCATCACAAGCTCAACAAGTATTCTATGTTAGTGACTCAACTGATATGAAATGGTCCATTGTTCTTTTAACTAAGTAAATAATCGTCAATAATATTGATGACCAATAATATGAAGATATTGATGAAGATGATCCTTTTTTTGGGACATATCAGTCGCGTGAGAGCGGACCAACTACGGATGATGATTTATATATAAGAGATGATCACGACAAAGGGCATTGGGTAAATCAATATGCTCCTCCAAACAAGGATGACCCTACAAGATAAAAACAATCAAAGAACAGGAAAAAGTAGATGCAAGTACTATTTTTATTATTATAGCTTAATTTTGATTGTTCGTAATTTCTAAAATATTGTCTAATTTCTTTGTAATTTGTGTAATTTTTTATTTGTAATTATGTACTTTGTCAAAACATAATTGACATGATATTCATTGTTTGTATTTTGTATTGTATAGATGTTTAATAAAACAAACTTCTGGCCTGTATTAATGTGTATGTGTTGTTCATAATGTATAAATGTTTGTGTTGTTGAAAATATTTGTTATTCTAATAAATGTATATGCAAATATTAATTTATATAAATCAACAGCGAATTCTTGGGGAAGCTTTGGCATGCGCTGTTGTAAAGGATAACTACAACAACGCTTTTATAGAAAGTGATGTTGTACATTATTAATACAATTACGCTATGTGTGTGATGCGTTGTTGTATTAAGGTATTATTTGAGAAAATTTATGAATAATACAAAATCGTTTTTTTGTTATTGCGCTGTTAAATATATGAACTTCAACAGTGCAACAACAAGCGTTGTTAATAAGACCTATAAAATGCGTTGTTTATGTAAGAATATATGATGGCACTTTGTGGATGATGTGTTGTTGTATTGATCACTATATGACATCGCTTTTTGTGTGTTGCGCTGTGGTATATAATCAATATAGCATCGTTTGTGAAACGCTGTTAATGATGACCATATACTACCGCGTTCAAAAAGAAAGCGCCCAAAAATGTTGTTATACATCTAAAATAAGAGTTGTTAAACGAAAACTCTGGCGTACTGTATAGATATATAGAGTGGTGATGGTACATTGACATGAATTTCTATTAAATGTAACATTGCTATTGTTTATGGGAACACTAGCTCTAATTAAGTTTGTAATTTCAAATTGTTTAATAAAATTCAGAGAATAAAGTATCTCCTAGTATAAGTAGATAATGTATCACCTGTGCAACTAAAACTATCTATACATGTGTCCTACTTGATTATTTTCTACAAAAATATTTTTAAAGTTAAACAAAACAGTACATGTATCATGTTTTTACTGGCTGCATGAGATCGGTTATCTCCTAGCATAAAGAAATATTTTATTCCCTACAACTAATGTATGTGTTTTTTCTTTTGAAAATTTTAAATTCCTTGAACAACTAATTATATATAAAAACAAATAAATAAAATATTAAATAATTCAACACATGAAATAGATCACACAAACACTTTATTAATTAATTAATTTTATATATGAAAGCTTTTTATACTTTAAAAAAAATTGTAGCTTGACATGCGAGGTGGTATTTTTTGGTATTACCAAGGGTATCCCTTTATCTTTTTGGGTAAGGAACGAATCTCTTTCAGGGTTTGTGGCTGCCCCTCCCAATAAGTGTCGCTCACAAGAATCGAACCCTTGACCTTGGGGATCCAGTGGGGCCTTACACTACTAGACTGTGGTATATAACAATATGTATAACCCTTTCATTTTAAATTCTAGATCGGGGGAGATTTGGAATGTTGAGTATTTTAGTTAGGGAAAACAATGAACTGAACCAACTCGGTATTCGTTCGAAACTCGACTCATTATTTAGTTCGATAAATTTGGTTCATTAAATATATTGTTATTATATAAACGAGCCGAACTTAAGCTAGATACAATTCTACTTGTTAGGTTCATGAGCTATATATATATACTAATTTTTATGTTTATTGTTATTATATATATAAACAATGTTGTATTTATTTATTATATAACATTTGGTTGTATTAAAATGAATTAATTATTTATGTTGTCCAAATGAATTAAACTGAGCAGTTCACGAACTTTAATCGAGCCAAACTCGAGCTAAAAAAATAATTCGTATCAAACTCGAGTCGTATTTCGAGCTGAGCAAATTCTTATCGAGCTGAACTCTAGCTCGACTCGATTCAGCTCATATCCAGCCCGAATTTTAGTTGTGTGAGAAAATTTGTGGATAAAGAAAAGGCCTGTCATTTATATGTGAGTAAATTACACCAACCCTTATGTTTATTTTTATTACATTCACCATCTAATGTTTAAAATGTTATGCTCACATCACCTCAATATAATACAATATAATATATAAAAGTTGATAAAGGATTGACATGAACAATAGTAATTTCCATTTTAAAAAGATACATGTTAATGTGCCTTAATAGCAAAGAGATAATATTGGTTGTAAATTATTTCCCACTTTAGAAATGGTAGAGACTATACTAATGACAATATCAACTTCTTAACTTGAAGCAGAAAGTAAGAAGTAACATAAGTTTTGATCTTACTATTAAATTCTCAAATTAATTATTTTAACAAAAGACGTTTAATCTTTATTTATTTTTATTAAATATTTTTTTTAATTAATTAAAAGAGAATTAATAGAAAATAGATAACATTGTGATCTTATAATTATTTTAAGAAACATCTCCGGTCGTGACCTTATGATTAAATTCTCATTTTTTATTAATTGATAAAACATTCGAATGATTAATTAATAGAGTTAAAAGAAAAAAGATAGAATTGGAAAAAAGATAGAATTGGTCGTAGTATATTCCATTGTCTCAAGGGATGGTAGAGGTAAGACTAATGACTATGTCTGCTTCTCAACCTAAGTCAAGAGGAAAAATATTGGACGATGCACGACATCCATCTTAAATATTTAAAATTAATCTATTTAAAATATTTTTTAATTTTATATTTAATGATTTAATTTTGATAACTTTATTTTTTATTAGCAAATAAAGCACAATTTTATTAAAAAAAAGTGAGAAGGACATAGAGAACAAGAGATACTCCAATTCACACAAATATAAAGATTTGTTAATAAGAAGGAATACAACATCCATCTGCATAAGAATAATTAAAAGCAGCACACCTTGCTTTTAGAATGCTCAGATTTGCTCCATCGCCTCGTCCATATGAAAAGTTTTATTCTAATTTTTTTGTTTCCAAGCTACCAGATAATTGTAAATCATATAAAGATCTACATTTGCTATTCATTTTAATCACTCAAACCATGTCCTCATGGTTTAAAAAATGGATCTTAACATCTTTATGATTAAAAGAATTATGACTGAACCATCAGTATGATTTTTTTTCAAATATCATAAGCCTTTAGATATGTGAAATAGAAATGATTGATTGATTCTTCTAAATAACCACAGGTAGAACATCTTGTTGGAATGTTAGGATTCAAGGCACCTCTTATTTTCAAATTTAGTTTTGTTGGTATACCATTCATGATGATCTTCCATGCTAGGCAAGTCCTCTTCCCCGACATGAACTATAACCACAGTATTTTGAAGATATCATTGTCACAGTTTCCTTCCTCCCGATGTAGTGTTTGGTAAGTGTTTCTGATTGTATAGAGACTTCCTTTATCATGGGAACAAATCTATGTATCAAATCCATCTTGTTTAGGCATCATTGATCCTAAAATTTTGTATAGTTCTTCACCTTCCTTTTGTTCCCATTGGTAAAGGTTTCTTTGCCACTAAACTTTCCAAATCCATTACCCATTTCTCCATTCACCCAAGTTGCTTATTTTGGCTCCTTTATCCAAATCAACCTCATAAAGTTAGTCTTGCAAAATAGATTTTAAATTTTTGATCTCCCACCCATAAATCCTCCCAAAATCTAATATCACTCTATGTTTCCACCCCCTTCTCAAACCCTTAACAAACCAACCATTCCGCACCCCATCCCTAATTACACTAAGGGTTTATTTGGGAATGGGGTTTTGAAGGGGAAAGGAAGACTTTGGAAAGCCTTCCCCTTGTTTGGGACTTGTATGAAGGAGAGGGGAAGGTTTTAGAGGGTCTCTTAAATCCTCCAAATCCATTCATGTATCTATTTTTAAAGTTCCCCCAATATGAGATTTTTTGGAGATAAAATGTCAAAATAGCTAAATATTTTTAGTAATATTAAATAATTATACATTATTGCCTATTTCTCATCGTTAATTATAGTTTTAAAGGAAAAATATAAAAATATTTTTACATTATCATTATTTTACCCTTCCTCTTCTAAATTTTATACTGCAAACAAGGGGAAAGATTTCCTTCCCTTTCCCTTCCCTTCCCTTCCTATTCCTTTTCCTTTCCCTTCCTAACCCTTTGATCCCTCTCCTTCCCTCATAACTTCTAAACAAAGCCTAAATTGCCTAACTCTTTTCACCAGGATTAACCTCTTCTAAATTCAGCATAGGATCTCCCTTCCTCAAGCCACATTCCAGTGTGAATTCAGTAGTAGAAATTTCATTAACAAAAATATATATAGATGATGATTGGAGACAACTTCTAATCCAACTCATCCACATAACCTTATTCTATCCATGATATAAAATATGAACTCACAAATTACGGAGACATACGCCTTTTCGAAATTCACATTGAAAATAATATAATCATCCTTTTTTTCCTCTTTGCTTAATCGATAATCACGTCAGCGATGATTGCACCATACATTATGAATCTTCCTTCAATGAAAACAGATTGATACTCTGAGATCACTTAACTCATAACCCTTTTAATTCTCTCTGCCAGTAGTTTTGAAATAACTTTATATATGCATCCAACAAGTGAAATAGGTATATAATCCCCAAGCCCTTGCATGCAATTAGTCTTAGGGATGTGGACAATGAACTAGGTATCGCAACCTTGGGGTATTTTATTATTTAAATAGAAATTACCAACCATCCTAATAAACTCATCTTTCAAGCAGTTCCAGAATTTTTTTACAAACGTAAAATTATATCAGCCAGGTCCATGACTCTTATCTCCCTCACAACTCTAAATTGTTGCATTGACCTCTTCTTCCTCAAATCTTGTTGTTAAATGTAGACTTTCATATAATGTAGGCCTTCATCTTCATATAAGCATTTAAACTCAATCCATCTAATATAGGCCTTCTCCAATGGCATTCTTTATATTTTGATTCAAAAAATGATTTAATATTCTCTTTAACATGTTGGATCATCAACCCATTCTTGATTATCATTAGACCAATCATATCCTTGAGTCTCATATTTCTATTAATTACAACATGAAATAATTTAGAATTTGAGTCTTCTTCTTTGATCCAGCTTAGTCTCTTATCGCCATAACTCTGCTTTAGCAAGTCTGCTTGTACCGATCACTTCTTTTGTTTAACTTTGGCTATTGCCACTATCATCAACAAAATTAATGATTTCCACCTATTCAGATGTTCTCTTATTGAGCATACCATCAACAAAATTAGCATGATGTCTTTTTTTGGATAAAAAATCATCAATGACTCTATAAAATTCAAAAAATATTATAATATGGGCAAATGGGTATAAATTATTATTTGACTACATAAAATTATAAAATTAACTATAATGTCATTTTCAACTTTTTATTTTATTAATTTTATATGTATAAAAATAGCCCATATAGAATTATGTGTTCACAAACTCTAAGGGGTTACATTTGTACTCAATTGACTCAATTTCATTATAATTTGTTTATACATATAATTATTAATGTCTCATAGTTAATATTTTGATTTTCAATATACTTTAGAAGGAAAAACAAGGGTTCAACCATGGATGTCCTAGAAACATTGCAATATTGCAACATTGCATTCATTCACACTAGGATTGAGAACAAATGAACTTCAATATGAAGAGTCGTAATAGTTAAACTTTTGCAAACTATATTTCACTAGACAAACAGAAATTCGTTCAAAGAGAATGAGGAAAAATGCTTGAATTTATGTTGACCATTTCGCATAACGAGATTCATCTCCTTGAACAAAAATGTGTGGATTTTTACAGATTTAAAACCAAAACATGAGATTTTGGAACATTAACTTTTCCCCTTCTTCATTTTTGATTTCGTAGGTTTAAGTTTATAGTTTTAGGGCATATGTTACCCATTAGAGAGGGAGACTTAAAAATTAAAGGCATTGCAACCTTGTGGAGCTCGCCTTGGTGCTCTTCCATGGAAGATCTTCATCTTCTCTTTTCCACTTTGTTGGTTGCCATAGAAAAGAGTAAATGACTTCTCTCTTGTTGGTATTAGATATAGTTATTCACTTCGATATATCTATTTTTATAAATTTCAATAAATTCATGTTTATGCAATGATTTCTATGTAGTGATGCCAATATGGACATTTCCAATGGGCCGACCTGCATTGCCTGCAAAAAATGCGGACATAACATCATATTTTTTCATGTTAGCCCATATTGCCTAACCCGCTTGCCCGCTTTATTAGCAGACATTTTAAGCGGGATCCTCGGGCTACCCACAAGCATTATGTGGCCCAACTTTTGTAGGCCCAACTCCATTCACCAATTTCACCTCACCCCCACTCCCACTGTTACACACTCACAGTCACGCATTCCATTCCATATTTCCATTCAAACTTCAATTTTTGAAGCTTCAACACTCATCTCCATTCTCAATAACAATGCATTACTTTTTAGTATTGAATATTGATGTTAGAATTAAATATAAGTTAATATCAAATATTGATGTTAGAATTGTGATTCACAATGACAATGCTTTACTTTTTAGCGGGTATTACTTTTTAGTATTGGTAAGGTAATATTGATGTTAGATAAGTTAGTATTGTGCCACAATTTTGTGTAGATTGAAAATGCCCACGGGCCACCCATATGTCTATTTTAAAACAGACAATGCATGTGATTTTGTCCGTTAAGCTTTTGCGGGCATGCTCACGCCCACATAAGTTTTGCGGGCATGCTCACGCCCACATAAGTCTTGCGGGCATAATGCAGGCTTGGGCAAAAAGGGTCGGGCAACCCATTTTGTCATCTCTATTTATATGGTCTATTCTAGCACCTAATGCTTGTTTTAGTTTTTTCACTTAAAACATATTTTAGATGTTGAATCTATGTTTGGAAATTACATGTTTGAATCTGAACTAGAATATATCATCTAGTTAATCTAATTTCAAGAAATAAAGTTAGATTGATTAGCCAAGATAACAGCCAAACTTATTACGAGTTTGTTAATCATTCAAGAAATGATGGATTGGAAAATGAATTATTAATCTTGAGGGAAGAAAAGTATAGATAGGATATGCGAGTCAAATCAATGCATAATGACATGTTGAATAGCAAAATCTAACTGTAGCAAGTTTTATAATTATTTAATCCCAATCTAGAGAATTAGTAATAACACAATTAAACGAGGATATAAACTTCGAAAGATAGAAAACCTAAGCAATATAAAATACATTTATCGCAATTAAATAGGTCTAACTTACTTAATTATTAGCACTTTGATATTAAACTATGTATAAGGGACAATTATTTAGACAAACTATATATTGTCGAAAATAATCACACTCTAACAATTTACAAAAGGAAGATTATATATATATATTTGAAGTTGAAAATTTAGCACAATTTAATTTTTACGAATTCATAAGTAATAGAAAATATGTTTGGCGAGTCATTTTCATTTTCAATTTTAGAAAATAGACCCATTATTTTCTGAAATATAGAAAACGAAAAATATGCGTTTTCAATATTGTAAGAGATGTGGTGGTGGTAGTTTTGTGATTATTACAAAGTTAATCATCTCAACATTTCACTTCGTTGTGTCAGTTTTGTCCATCCATTTCCTTTGTCTGGTGTTGGTCATACTGCAAGTGTGCCAAAGTAGGAAGAGGAGGACTCACCTTGAACTTCATCATCATCAATGGTGAAATAGAAGCATGAAATGATCTATGTCTATCTTAATTAAAAGGAAAATTGAATTGATTTAATAAAAAGAGAAAAATGTATTTTCTCTCATAAAAAAGGCTTTCACTAACAAGAGAGCAGCACAAATAGACGAAGGATTTGGATTATGGCTTTGAGGAAAAAGCAAAATGGGATAAAAACATAGACTACAAATGCTATTAGACTAAGGATTAGATTAAAAAAGTAAAAAAGGTATTGAATTTTTTTCAAATGAAGGATAACCCATAAAAAGAGGAGGCATAAGCATTAAAAGATAAAAACATCACTGAAGCTGTGGGATTTTGATTTTAATAAGGATTGCATGTCCTTATTAAAATCAAATTCATGTCTATGTGTTCAAAGTTAATCATATTCTATAGTAATACATAAACATTATTTTTTATTTTTATGATTTTTAATTCAATGTTATTTTTTAATTGGAATGAGAAATAAATAACATACAAAAAAAGTGAGATATATGAAAGGAAAATAGACAAACAAAAGGAAATTAGGTGTTGAAAGAGTTAAAAATATCTTAAAACTAATATATATGGATATATGTGGTCATTTCTCAATGGCCTCTTATAATGGATAACATTATTTTATTACATTGATAGAAGATTACTTTAGGTATTGTTACCTATATCTTATAATGAGAAGCTCCAATTCTTGGACATTTTCAAGTCTTGCAAACCCGAAGTTGAATTTTAACATGGAAAGAAAATTAATGCCATCAAATCTAGTCATGGTAGTTAATATTATGGTAGGTATGACATATTAGAAGTATGATTAGTCATTTCTTCTTATTAGAGTATATTTGGGGAGAGGTCTTAAAGAAGACAATTTACATACTTAATAGAATTTCAATGCAAGTAAATCAATTAACAAAATATCATCAGAGTTTTGGACTACTAAAAGCTCAAGCTTAAAACACTTATACATTTAGGCCCATGAAAGAAAATTAGCCTCATTAATAGTTAGTTGTTATTTTGTTGTTTCTATTGAACACTCTTGAGGCTATAAATTTTATGATCTCACTTTAAGACTTTTCCTTAAGACGGGAAATTCAAGAATTCTTGATGAAGATGAGTTTAGGAAGGACGAGAATATAAGAAATGTTGTCTTTGAGGAAGAACATCTAATTAATAGTGACCAAGTTCTTGTGCATATTATCATTCCAAGAAAAACTTCGGTAATAGAAGATAATATTCAGGTATTGTTCTTTATAATACTCCATAACATGACAAAAATTAGGTTTTCCATTAAGTACTTATAGATAAAATTCAACAACCATAAGAATTGAAACTATCATTAAGGAGATCCACTAGAGAGAGGAGAAATGTAATCTCCAATGACTATATTGTATTTTTTTCAAGAACATGTGTATGACATCAGGTTAATAGAGAATGATCCATTCAACTTATATTAACCCAAAAAAAGTTCATACTCTCAAAAGTGGATTGATGTCATGAAAGGTGAGATGAAGTCTATGATGATGTAACACCGCGAATTTTCTGTGTATGTTTTATTATTTATTTATTTTAGCAACGATGAATTTTAGAAATTGATCGGTATTGAATTAGACTAAACCATAGTTGAGTGTTAGTCTTTTTTTATGATTTCCTATTTTATGATAAATTTTCATAATTTTCTGTCAAGGAAAGTTTTTGAACTGCTATCGGGCCCGAATTCGGCCCAATAACGTGTTTTCGAGTTTCATAACTCGAAATCGAATTCCAATTGTGCCATTGGCTTCGAAATATTATTTCAAGTCAAGATAGACATCAAGTTTGTCCAGAACACATTTCTAATTATTTTTCCCTCCGAATTCCGTGTTTCGAAGTTCTAACCGTAAACCAAAATTGGGAGATTTTTATTATCCGACCGGGTATTAGCCGAAAATACTCGGGAATGGTTTAATCGAGAATGTGTCATCAAAAAAGTCACATCACTTTCATGTAAGAAAAAATACATATTCTCTTACACAAAATCCCCTAAATCACTCAACAAATTCTCTCACTCCACCATTAGACACATCACCTATGCTATTCTAAATCTACTTACTTTGCATTAAATTTTATAATTTGATGAGAGTTATGCTCTCCTATAAATACCTCACATCATTCTCTCATTTTTACACTAAATTTCCTATACAAACTAAGGTAGTCTTTTATTTTCTCTTCTTCATCTTCTTCTCATACTTCATAGAAAGTTATGAGCTTTTATTATGTTGTTCATAAAGTAGAGTATATATTTGTTCTTTAAGTATTTTATGAAGGCATGACTAAAGGGGATGATAATAAAATTATATGAACCTTTATGTAGTTTTTGGCTTTTGTAAATCTTGAAATATCTTCCTTGTTCTTAGATAGAAAAACTATATCTTTAGACAAGGTTAGATGAGTTACTTGTTTGAAAATATTAGAAATTATTGTTAGTATTTGAATATGTTTAAAGGTGATGATTTTAACATCAAAGGAACCTTTAATGTGTTTAGGAAA
>NC_032026.1:7934260-7969391 GCF_001865875.1 Lupinus angustifolius | reverse complement strand
TAAGTCTAGCTTAATGATCTTATTTTAAAAGGTTAGTTTTAGTAAAAATGTTTTACTTACAAAAAATAAGATTTATGAACTATCGGAAAAATGTAATGAAATGGAAATACATGTCTAGAAAGGTTATGTCTAAGGAAATACTTGGTATTTAAGGGTGTCTTTACGACACACCTCTCTTTCTTGGGAACTAGTCTGATGTATATCCACGGATTACGACATAATTCCGGTATAAGTTTTATTGAAAATCTTACTTTAAAAAGTGTTATTTGATTGTAAGACTTTCAACGACAATGATGATTCAAGGATATTCAACCTTGAATCGGATGAACGAAAAAAATTAAATTAATTTTAAATCGGAAGTTTTATCTTCGCGTAAAAAGTTATTTCGTAAGTATAATAATTATCGTCAGTTAACTAATTAACGTTATTTTGGCGTAATGAAGAGTTTGAAAGGAGATCGGATCAAGTAAGCTCACCTGCAATTAGAGAACCTAGCGATCCAACACATTCAGGTGAGGGAGAATACATCGTGACATAGTGGTGTCTGAATATGACACCCAGATCTCCTAAACTATCTCAAAAGTTTGGAGTTATATTGGTGTATTAAGAAAACTCGTACTTAATCAAATATTTGTGTGCATGGATTTTGTACGGATACTTTCTTAAGTTGTATGTTTAGGATAGCTAAAAATATCAAGTATTGTGGTAGTTATCCATGAAGGAACACCACTCGAGAAACTAAAATGCTTTGGGATCGAAAACAGTGGAGAGTTTCGACCTGGTAGCCCAAACTCCTTCACAAGTTTGGAGTTGCCTTGGATATTAAGAAAGCTTGTACTTAATCAATTGCATGTTTGTTTGGATTAAGTATAACAATATTTCTTATACCGATTTATGTTATGTTTATATATGCAAATACCATGTTTACTATTGAATTATAATGCTTGAATGATTATTATGGGAATGATATGTATGTGATAATTATTAAATTCAAGGTTTAAAAACATCTGATATAAATGAGAAATCTTTTCCATGAGACAAGTAATTAAAATGATAATCAGGCTCTTCTCGCTTGAGCAAGACAGCTCTCGCTTGAGTGTGAAGTGTCTAGAGAAAACAAGTGTTTTAGCGCGGGGCGAGACAACTCTCGCTTGAGCTAAAATAGGCACCTAGAGAACTAATTGTGTTCTCACTTAAGCGAGACAGCTCTCACTTAAGCCACAAATGCCTCAAAATGGATGTGCCCTCGCTTGAGCAAGACAGCTCTCACTTGAGCGAGAGGGCTCCGTACAAACATGACTTCTTTTGAAGTCGTCTGAACGATAACTCTCATATATACGAGAGCCCAATGACATGTTTTCCATCAAGAATTTGTAAAGGTAAATAACTATATGAAATTCTTGAAAGTAATAAAAGTAAGGAATTGCTTTGTTAAAGGCGAGGGCCAGAGGGCCCGTTTTGGGCGTTTTTAGCGCCCGAGCGATCGTATTTTGCCCGGGCACGAACCAGACAAGTATGTTGACCAATTTTTGATGGATTTGTCGCTAGAGCGACAGTCCCTTGCTTGGGCGAGAATTAGGAAGAGAATTGAGTTTGTTTTGATGAGTTCGTGACTTGAGCGACAGTTTCTCGCTTGAACGAGAGACATACAATATTGTTTACTGTTTCTGATTGTTTGATCGCTTAGGAAATAGCCCTAGCTTGGGTGTGAAGTGTATTTACACTTGGGAAAGACCATGACTCAGATGATTGAGTCTGGTGCCCAATATTGAGAAACTTATACAAGTACCTTTGTTCTTGCGCCTATTTAGGGCAAGGTTTCCGACCGTGATGTCATGATTAGGGCAATGCCCAAAAAGGATTACATGATACCACGTAGCGAGGTCATCTAACCGTAAGAGGCTAGGCCATGTGACCGTCCAGGGTGATTCAGCGATGGTTCGTAGTGGTAGGGATGTTATTCCTTTATTTACGTGTTGACGTAAGATCGGGTCCCACAAGAAGCATTCATCTGGGAGATGTCTTAGGTTGGGCCGATCATATAAAATAATGATTAAAATATTTAATCGGCTAACCTTGGTTAGTATGCATACTCATTATGAATAATGAAGTAGTGGAGAGGAAATCTACGGGAGACGAACGAGCCCCGAGATGTTGAGAGGGATGACAATGGCGGTGGTTCGTCAAAAAATTCTTGAGGGTGAGTCTAGGTGAGATAAGTCCCTTGTATACTTGGATGAGGTATTCTGTTGGATCGGACAGTTCTCACAGCACAAACTAGACGATCTCTGACAACCCCTCTTTGCAATCAGGATCAATGAGAGGGATGCCTAGAAAGTGTTTGCTACGACACCGTCCTGAAATGGACAGTTCTTCAGAACATATCGATCATATATCCTTGCGAGGAATAATTTTGGTGCGTTCAAATCGGCTTGTGGTGGGACCTGTACTCTTGGTTATTTCCGAATAATATATTGGGAGGATATTGGTGAAAGGATAGATGAAACAAGCAAAACATTCATACATTGAGATTGTGGACTTTGATCCTCATAATCTGAGATTATAACATCATTCATCATTTTGCAGTTTTATATGTGATGTATATATTGTGTTTATTATGCGTGTTTGTCTGGATGTGATATTCCGTGTAATTCCACGACGTCAATGAGTAATATTCATTAGATGTCTTACTCCCTCTTCTTTATGTTTTTCTTCCATTCGCGTTTTGTTCAGATGGATGTTCTACGAGGATTCGGAGTTACCGCTTTTCGATGTCCCAGGAGGGGGCATGGAGTAGTGTAGGGTATATATTTTGGAGTAGTTTTATTAGGACGGCGATTAGGTTCTGCCTTGTACTTTGTACCAATATTTCATGATATTCTAATGAAGTATGATTCAAAGTTATATTGAGTTATATTTTATTACCTTTAGGTAATGGTGTTTTTTATTTTCCGCATTGTATGTTACTTAAAGTGATGTTCCGAAAATGAAACGAATATAAGGAAATAAATTTATATGGTATCATTATAATATAAAAAATACCCATTTTTTAGCAAGATTTCTTGGAGTAATTTTTGGGGCGTTACACATGATAACGGTGTTTCAGATCTTATTGAATTAATGGAATATATGAAACCTATTGTTCAAATGGATATTTAAAACCAAGAACTGACTCGAACAGTATTATTGATAGATATAAAGCTCGTCTAGGTGTTAAGGGCTACACTAAAAAAGAAGACATTAACTATAAAGAAATCTTCTTCAATTCTTTTAGAATAATATTGGCACTAGTAGCTTATTTTGATTTAGAGCGCCATCAGATAGATATTAAGACTGTGTTTCTAAATGGTGATATTGAAGAAACAATCTATATGGTGCAACCATTAAAATTTGTGTCAATTGGCTCAAAGTGTATGGTGTATAAATTAAAGAAAACTATATATGGCTTAAACAAGCTTCTCATCAATGGAATCACAAGTTCCATAAAGTTATAACCTCATATGGTTTTGAGGAAAATAAAGTTGATGGTTATGTGTAAAACATGTTAAGTTGAAGCAAATTTATATTCTTGTATTATATGTTGATAATATACTACTTGCCAACAGTGATATGAGACTACGAAGAATTTGGAAATGAAAAATCTTGGGGAAGTTTCTTTTGTTTTAGATATTCTAATACTAAAAAATCGCTATCAAGATAACCTAAGGTTGTCATAAAAGAGGTATATATAAAAAGTCCTAGATAGATTTGGTATGAAAGATATTAAACTATGAGATGCCCTTATAGTTAAGGGAGACAAGTTTAGTCTCCAACAATGCCGTAAAATGACCTTGAAAGATGCGAGATACAAAAGATTACATATGCATCTAAAGTAGGAAGTCTAATGTGTGTTCAAGTTTGCGAACGTCCCGACATAGCTTTTGTCGTAGGTAAGATATTTATTAAAAGGAAAAATATATTTTTCTCTGATAAGATAGGATCTTCCTCCAACGTATCCCTATGAGTATTAGGAAATCAAGAATATGTACTGGGTAAAATTTTAATTCAATGGTTTGATTAAAAAAAATTGATAAAAAAATAGTTATTCCAATTTAATGGGACTAATAGCGAAGAGATGGTGTTAGTCATAGACCTTCTTACCACTTTCGGCAGAATGTTAGAGATGACACGAATTATAATCACACTATAAAAATTCACTATATTTGTTTAATGACTTTGGATGCCCTTCCTCCTTCTTCTCCATGTTTTTCTTTCTTTTTGGTACTTCTCTCTATTTCTACATTTTTGTATGTGTTTTTGGCTTTCTTTGTCATGTGCTCAATCCTCTATTTACAGGACGGTTTTAACACATGTTGAAAATAAAACGAAATTTCTCTCATTAATGGTTTCATCATTTTAATTTTTATTCGGAATCCAATCTATAAGTGATTGATTTTATTTGATATTTAAATAATGTGAAAGATATTTCTAAAATATTTGAATTCAAAAATAGGTATATACATATTATGGATGAAATATGAAATAAGATATACAATACGAAATTTTCATCACTAGAAATCATCCTTCATTTATCTAATATATGAGAGATGTGCAAGAAACATAAGTTTACAAAATACTATTAAAAGATAAGTTTGTTGTGTTTGTGCAAAACATTACAAGGTTTTCCAAAGTATCCTGAAGGGATTTGCTAGTTATCTCATTTGCATCCATTATACTTAAATTGGTGGGGGCATATCGAACTTAAAGATTAGTGTGGTAGCACACCCTTTAGAGGTTTCTACGTGCATATCCGTCAACCATTTCTTTGTTCAAGTGGTGTAGCATATTCCGATCAACACAGATTATCTCACAAATAATATGGTAAGATTGCTTTCCCAATATCCAAAAAGATCTCTCAATAATTTTATAAAGCAGTAGAATATTATTGTGATACTCATTGATTCGACCTCAAAATTAAAAGTATCTAAAATATTCTTTTTTGTAGAAATTCCTTAGGGAGTTTATAAAATCTCAAAAACCTTTGTATTATACATATGTTAGTAAACAAATAATGCTTTGATTTATAATGTCACAAAAATTGAAAATCAAAATAGAATAACATGTGCTTTTATATAAAAAAATATAATATTTCCATTAGTAGGCTAATAAGGGTTTACTAAGTCACTTAAAATATTTTTTATTTTTTTCTAAAATAAAACAAAAATTGGTTGGGAGAAATTATTTTTAAATGATATATCATCATTATTGAGTCAATTAATACCTCCTTTTATTTTTATTTAGAAAGGAAATCAAAAATTGGGAGGGAAGTTGACTTTGAGGTCACATATGGCCAATAAATATCCATTAAGTCGTTTAAACACCATTTTTATATATGTGAAAAATCTAAAATTATCTTCTTCCTCACATTATTTTTCAAACTGGCATCTTTCCTTTACTACTATTTTTTGGAATTAAATTTGACTAAAAAAATTTTTTCACACTAATTTGCTTTTATTATATATTTTTCATTTTTCATTATTGTATTGGTAAAAACATTTTTTTGTTAATAATCATTTTTGTTTGACTTTTTAGGCGGACAAAGTTCCATGTTCACATCTATATTTAGTTTCTTGACACTTCCAAGATTTACTATAAACAATCACACATTATAACAACAATTATACATTGTTTGCACACGTAGCCTCTCAAAGCTCAACACTAAAATCTAGTTTTGTGTTTAAAGAGATTCTTTAATTGCTAATATTTCAATTGTACTGAAAGAGTACAAAAAATTTGAAATATAAAAATGCCAATTAAATAGAGAATGAATTAATACAAATGTTCAACTTGGCACAATGCTATTAAATGAAAGAATGAACAAAATATTGAAAATAAATGAGAGCTTTTAATAAAATTCAGATTGGGGTTGTTGTTCTCTAGTGTTGTGTATCACTCTACGTTGTTGAGACTATCTATAGATATAACAATTAATATAGTACTTATTGAAGTTATTGAAGATTTCTTGTAATTTTTTATTTCAATTTAATATCTATTGAGACTCGTCTTCTCTTCAACATGACTTTCTTTTTGATCTTTTGCAACACCTTAATGTTTCATCGTTGTTATGAGTTGAGCATTTAATGATTCATTAGTCTGATAGGAGAGAGTATATGTGTATGTGTGTGTGGTTGTTGTGTATAGTAGTCCCAAAAGTGATGACCAACATACTACTTTAGCACTTACAACGTAAACTTTCCTTTTGCTGAAATAAAGTATTTCTTTCTACAAAATAAGATAGATAAATTAAGCATTGTATGGTGGGTAATTCTTTTATGCTATATCAATTCTTGAAATCAATGTTTCTTCAATGTTTCTTCAATGTTTTTGATGATGGTTCACTTCATCTTGACTCAACTTAGTTGACTCTTCACTCCTTTCTCTCTAGCATATATTTGACTCCATAAATATTAACTTGAGCATCAGATTTCCTTTAAAGGAATCAACCGAAGGCATGTAATCATTCCAGTTAAACACTGCTCATGCACCCCAAAGGTCAATCTCAACTCAGTTTAAGTCTAATCCCATCAGACTATGGTTACACATAGTGGCATCACTCAAACATCATCAATGTAATAACAAAAACCAAATTTAAACCATATATCCTTATGACCAACACTTACAGAACACCTCAATATCACCCATTTTCTTATGAAATAATAGAAGAGATAAAAAAAACTAACACTGACATTCTGACCCGCTATTCACGTTTACTTCCGGGACCATATCTTTTGCCACTTCTGTTAAAGATATTCATCACTTTATTATCCAAGTTCATTATGTCTTGGAGTTTTCATTTATGTCCATACTCGTTTGGCCTACTTGACCTTGGCTGTTGCATCAGGCTTTGTTTTTTGACTAAGAGAACTTGGCCTCATGACCGTGTGTTACTTAGCCTTGGCCAAGTTTTCTGCCTTCTATCGTTTTGGCTTTGCCTATTGTAATTGTATTTGGTTATTTTCTTTCCATTTTTAGGTTGTTAGTAGGGTGTTTGTTTTCTATTACTTTTATTCTAGTATTTAAGTTAGTTAGGATTGCTTGTTTACCAACCAATGTAGTTTTAGGTTGCTATAAGTAGGCTGTCATTTCTTCTTTTGTAATCACTCAAGAATATTACTTTTCTAATATTTATAAACCTTCTCATATCTTTGTTGGATCATGGATTCTAGTTTATCAATATGGTATTAGAACTTAAAAGCTCTGATTCGTCTTCTTCTTTTCCCTTTCTTTCATCAAAACCTTTTGTCTTCCATCTTTTCTTCATTGTTTCATGACTTCCCTTATTATCGATTCTTTACCCATGGCGAATCAAAGCTACACTAATTACAAGAATAATTCCTCAAATCCCTTCTTTCTCAATTCGAATGAGAGTCCATCACTAATCCTCGTTAAACCATTGTTAAATAGCAAAAATTATCATTCATGGTCAAGGGCCATGAAGTTAGCTTTACAATCCAAAAACAAGACCAAGTTCTTGGATGGCACCATCATTCAACCTGTTGCAGATGACCCACTCTATGATCCTTAGGTAAGATACAACATATGTTGCTATCATTGATTCACACTGTAGTTGAAGACTCCATAGTGAATTCAATACTTTGGATAGAAACAGCAAGTGAAACCTAGAAGGACCTTCAAGCAAGGTTCTCTCAAAGTGATATGTTTCACATAGTAGATCTCCTAGAAGAATTCTACCATTTGAATCAAGGTAATTTTGACATTTCTGAGTACTATACACAATTAAAAACCCTCTGGGATTAGATGGATAATTTTAGGCTTATTAGAATTTGCAAGTGCACTACAACCTGCCCTTGTGGCATAATACAAATAGTAACCTATTCTTGTGGCATCATTAAGACAGTTAAAAATTACAGAGAACAAGATTATGTGATAAGATTTCTTAAGGGGTTAAATGAGCAATATGCTCAGTACGATCCCAAATTATGCTCATTGAACCTCTTCCCAATATTTCAGAAGCATGCTCTATGTTGAAATAGCAAGACAAATGAATAACTCCATCCTTGAGCTTGACTCAAAGGCAGTTTCTGCTAATACACAACAATCCAGAAACAATAAGAACACCTTCCAAATTTTTTAGGTAAAAGAAGTCAACCATATAGAGGGAGATGGGGTAGATTTATAGCACAAGGTAGAGGTCATGGAAATCGTTTATGTACACATTGTCAAAGAACCAACAACACAATGGAAACCTACTTCTTAGAGCATGGTTATCCACCTACATATCAACAAAACAGATCAAATAGAATGGCAAATCATGTAGTTTGTTTTCCCATAGATGACGAGAACACTCACAATCCATCCACATCCCCTAAAGACTTTTCTCAACACTCTGCACATTCCTTTACTGATGACCAATAAAAAGGAAAATTAGATCTCCTTCAACAAAACAAGCAAGATATAACCCACACTACTAACTTTGCTGCCAACACTGCTATTCCTCCTCCAACTTCAGATATGTTACTATCACATTGTTTACTTAACACTACGACAACCTATCACATTAGCTTTGATCTAAAAAAATTTCAAATAGAGAAACATATATCCAATTTTAATAACTCTGCCCAATGGTGACAAGGTTCCAACTTCAATTTGTGGAAATATATGCTTATCCCCCACCCTTATTTTATATGATGTGCTTTATGTGCTTAATTCTCATGTTAATTTGGTCTCTATTAACAAACTGATCCAAATCTTAGATTGCCATCTCACCTTCTCACATGACGCCTGTGTCATTGTGTAGAATACTTCAAGGAGGATGATTGGTTAAACTAAGCTCCAACAAGGCTTATTCCAAATCAATCTTCCTCAATTAAAGACTACTATTGCATCTTCTGCACAAACACATGATAATAATGACCTTTGACATTTAATATTTGGACATGTTTCTATCAATGTTCTTCAATTGTTTTATACTCAATTTCCCTCTATAACATTCTGCAAAAGCAAGTTACCTCCCTATGATGCATGCCCTTTTTCAAAATATAAAAGATTGACTTTCAAAAGTAGCATAACAAAGACTTCTTCTTGATTTGAATTATTACATGTTGATATATGGGGGCCTTATTCAACTCCATCTACTTTTGGGCATAAATATTTTCTCACCTTAGTATATGATTACTCTAGGTTTACTTGGGGTATTATGATGAAATCTAAAAGTGAAACTTGACAAAACTTGATTAATTTTATTTCCTACATCAACACTCAATTTCATACAAAACTGAAAATTCTTAGAAGTGATAATGGAGTGGAGTTTTTAATGCATTCTTTCCTAAAGTCTAAAGGTATCCTGCATCAAACAACTTGTGTGGAAACTCCACAAAAAAAGGAGAAGTAGAAAGGAAACACCAACACATCCTAAATGTTGCTAGAGCCTTGTATTTATACTACCACCTAAGTTATGGAATTTTTCAATTCAACAAGCAATCTATATCATTAATAGACTGCCAACTCTTGTCCTCAAGAATTCCAATCCCTACACAATGCTCTACAAAACACAACCTTCCTTTGAAAACTTGAGAGTCTTTGGCTGCCTCTTCTATGCTAGCACCATCCACTCTCACAGAACTAAATTCCAACATAGGGCTAGAAAATATGCTTTTCTTAGATATCAAGAAGGCACTAATGGTTTTTTGCTCTATGATCTACACTCTTATACCCTTCATGTTTCAAGGAATGTTACCTTTTATGAATCTATATTCCCATTTCGCCACTCTTCTAATACCATCACACAACATGCCTCACCAACTTGCAGATTTGTCATCCAATCCCAATACCTTTTATATTCCCCATCCCTACCAGCAACCCTCACACACCCTCACACACCACCAATTCTTGATAACATTACCCCCTCCTCTCCCACCTCTTCATAATCACCACCACCAGTGCCTATAAGACAATCAACTAGAGACAAAAGACCTCCATCATATCTTACAGACTACCACTATCACCTTACCCAAACAGCCTCCAACATAACTACACCTTCCAATATTCCTTACCCCATCTCATCTACTTTTACTTATGATCACTGCTCTCCAACTTATAAACAATTATGTTTTCCCATTTCTACTACTCAAGAACCTTCTACACACAAACAAGCTTTCCTTCTCCCACAATGTCAAGTAGCTATGCACAATGAGCTCACTGTCTTACAAAACAATAACATATGGACTCTCATACCACTACCTTATAAAATCCTAATTGGCTGCAAATGGGTTTACAAAATAAAATACAATGCAGATGACACAATAGAACGATACAAAGCAAGGGGTGGACTATTTTGACACTTTTTCTCCTGTGGTTAAAATTATCATTGTTAGAGTAGTTCTTGCCATTGTAGCCTCAAAACCTTACCATCTAGATCAACTAGATGTCAATAATATTATTCTTCATGGTGATTTGTATGAAGAAGTTTACATGCTTCCCCCACCTAGCTTACATTCTACTCATCCTAACCATGTTTGAAAATTAACAAATCTCTTTATGGGCTCAAACAAGAAAGTTGTGAGTGGCACACTACTCTTTCCTTTAAACTAGTATCCTTAGGTCACCATTACTCTCACGCTGACCAAGCTCTTTTCACAAAGAAAACCTCATCCACTTTTACAGCAATTTTAGTTTATGTAGATGACATGGTCTTAGTAGGAAATAGTATACAAGAAATAAACCATGTTAAAGAAATTCTCCACTTCTCTTTCAAGATCAAAGATTTAGGCATTCTTAGATATTTCATAGGATTAGGAAATGCAAGATCTACATGTGGAATTCATATGAACCAAAGGAAATATGCCCTCTCTTTACTTGAAGACACAAGTTGCTTGGCCAACAAACCTGCACACGTTCCTTTTGACCCTTCAACTAAGTTACAACTTGATAAAGGCTCTCATCTCAAGGCCTTACATATGTTATATTGTACAACAACTTAGCCTTTATATGGTAAGGCCAATTGATTGTCATTACAAGGCTGCAATCAGAGTTCTCCATTATCTCAAAGGCTGCCCTACACAAGGTTTATTCTTTCCATCTACTACTTCTATGAAAATTACTACTTTTCATATTCAAATTGGGCTTCTTGCCTAGATTCTCGAGAATCTATCACTAGTTTTTGCATATTTATAGGAAACACTTTGATTTCTTGGAAAACTAAAAAAGGCAGAATATTGTGAGTAGATCATCCTCTGAAGCATAATATAGGGCCCTTGTAGCTTTGGTTTGTGGATTACAATGGTTGAAATACTTGTTTGATGATTTACATATTCCAAGCACATATGCAACTTCTCTCTTTTGTGATAACAAGTCTGCAATTTATCTTGCACACAATCCTATTTTTCATGAAAGAACGAAGCACATCAAGATAGATTGACACGTGGTTCGTGAAAAAATCCAGAATGGTTTCATTCATTTGCTTCCAGTTCCATCAAGTGGTCAAGTAGCTAATGTTTTCACAAAACCACTTCATAACAAATCCTTCAAACAATTTATATTCAAGTTGGGCCTTAGTGATATCCACCGTCCAACTTGAGGGGGATGTTAAAGATATTCATCATTTTATTGTCCAAGTTCATTATACCTTGGATTTTTCATTTATGTGCCTGCTCTTTTGGCCTACTTAACCATGGATGTTGCATCAAGCTTTGTTTTCTGACCGAGAGAACTTGGCCTCGTGACCGTCTGTTGCTTAGCCTTGGCCAAGTTGTCTACCTTCTATCCTTTTGGCTTTGCCTATTGTAATTGGCTATTTTTTTTCTTTTCTTTTTTCCATATTTAGGTTATTAATAGGGTGCTTATTCTCTATTAGTTTTCTTTTGGTAGTTAAGTTAGTTAGTATTTCTTGTTTACCTAGCAATATAGTTTTAGGTTGCTATATGTAGGCTTTCTTCTCTTCTTTTGTAATCACTCAAGAACATTACTTTTCTCATATTAATGAACTCACTCATATCTCTATTGGATCATGGATTCTGGTTTGTCAAGAACTTCTACTCCAAACATTTTCAACCACCTAAGAATAGTACTTGTCTAGAATGTAACCAATCCCTTTATGACTACCTCACATGCTATTAGAAAGGTGGCAGCCATGGCAATGCTTCTAGATGAACACAAGAACGATGGGAAAGAAAGACTTGAAGAATGAGAAAGACTTAAGAACGAGAACAAAGCTTTGTTACACTGAATAATACTTCTCATTAATGAATTATAAAGAGGAATATCGTGATATATATACATCAAAGAAGAAAGGCCAAAAATGGAAAACCAGAAAAACTAACTTAACCAACTTTCTCAACAAAGCATAATCACTTATGCTCTGAAATTTTTGGGAGAGGCATGGCCTGTGCCTGGGGGCATGGCCTGGTCGTGGATACCTCTATAAGTAGAGGAGAATTTATGCTCTTCAGACACAGCCATGTTCTGAGGAATGACCCTGTGCTTGGCCAATCTCATTGGCAACTCCATCATCATCCTCTTGTAGTAAACCAAAATCTATACTCCTAGTTGCTGCACTCCCTTCTTCATCTTTGTGTTAATCTTTTGATTATTGTTGAACTTACCATTTTAATCATGGAGAAAGCCTATGATAGAGTCAACGGGGATTTCCTAGAAAAAACTTTGACTGATTTTGGCATTCCTACTAGCATTGTGAGACTGATCATGTGGTATGTTAGATCTGACAGCATGTCCCTCCTTTGGAATGACTCTCGTTTGAAATCCTTCTCCCCTACTAGGGGCCTTCAACAAGGTGATATCATTTCTCCTTATTTGTTTGTTCTTTGCATGGAAAATATTTCTCTTCTAATTCAATAAAAGGTGGATCTCGGTGTTTGGCAGCCTATTACTCTCTCAGGAGGTGGCCCTCTCATTTCTCATTTACTTTTTGCTGATGATGTGCTCTTATTTTTTAAAGCTACTAATCCCATATAAATTTGTTAACTACTACTCTAGATGAGTTTTGCCAGGCCTATGGTATGAAGGTAAATGCTCAGAAGTCGAAATTCATATGCTCTAAATTTGTTTCATCTCCGAGAAAGCACAATTTCATGTCTGTTCGTGGGATTCGTGTTGTCTCAAACCTGAGAACTTATCTAGGCATTCCTTTGGTCCAAGGCAGGGTTTCTAGAGCTATTTTTAACCCACTTATCGAGATGATTCAAATGTGTGGAAACATGGAAATCGAATCCTATCAATAAGGCATACATGATTTGTCTTACTAAATTTGTTGTCTCATCACTTCCGACATATACCACACAGAGTATATGGCTCCCCCAGAGTTTTTGTAATGATATTGATAGGATGACCATGAATTTCATTTAGGGTGGAGACCCAAATAAACGGAGTCTTAATTTGGTTAGTTAGGATTTTATCACTATGAATAAAAAAATGGTGGTCTTGGGATCTGTGATACTCGCTCGACTAACATTTCTCTTCTATAGAAATTGACTCAAGGAAGCAATAAACTTTGGTGCAAGGTCCTGACTCATAAATATCAAGGAGATAATTGCATTATGTATGTGTACCTCTAGTAAGCCCTCGTCTTCTCCTGTTTGGAAGGGAATTATTAAAGCAATTGGTGAACTAAGGAGAACTGAGGAGTGGTTATTAGCTTCAAATAGGGGATGGTGATTGTTCACATTGGTAAGAGAATTGCATTGATATGGGTTTGCTATGCTCTATGGTAGACTATGTTCACATTTCTAACACATAGCTATATGTGAAGGATCTATAGAAAGATTCTACATAGGACTTCCGTGTGCTGTATACTCTTTCTTATTCCTACTCAAGTGAAGAATATTATTTTTCAATTTCTAATTCTGTAGTGATCGCTTAGTAGCAATTGTTCAATTTGGGGAGGTAATGCCTCAGGTTGCTATACTGCTAATTTAGGTTATTGGTGGCTTAAGAGTACTGTTATTACTAGATCTCCACATTACCAATGGACGTGATTGTGGCGTATGCGTATTTTTGAGAAGGTTAAATTTCTTTGTTGACTCTCCACTCATGAATCATTCTCGACCAACCTCCTTCATTTCAGAAGGAATATGTATAATTCTTCGACTTATAGTCGGTGTAATAATACTACTAAAGGTCTACTTCATACCTTTAGGGACTATGTTAATTCATCTTTGTTATGGTATCGTTTGGGTTTTAATGGGGCTCACTTCTGGGAGAACCATTCATTTTTGTCGTGATTTGTGGTTAATGCTTGACAAAAGAATGGTCATCTCTTTTAGCTAGTGTCTGGTGGACCTAGCGGTGGTGCAATAACTCAATTTTCAGTAATACTTTGTGGGACATCTCTTTCGTTGCTAGGAGTATTCATCACGATTTTGGAGATTAGTGTTCTACTGATATTTCTTCTATGGATCCCCAAGTGCCTTTAGCCCACTAGTGTTAGATTTTGGTTGGGCAAAAATTAATATTGATGGTAGCTGTAGTTTGAGGGATCAAATCATCAAAGGAAGTGGTGTTATTCGCAATGAGGATGGTCTTTGGCTTTTAGGTTTTTCTGTTAAATTTGGTACTTGGTCCTCTATTCTTGAGGAACTAGTGGCTATTGAAGATGGGTTAACCTTAGCTTGGAATTTGGGGCATCAGAAAGTTATCCTGGAGAGTGGCTGTCTGGAGGCAATCCACATCATCACAGTTAGGATGCAAATTCGATTGGAGCATCTACCGGAGGTTATTATCAATATTGATGGCATACTTTCTATATAAACTTAGTTTAAGCTTATAGGAGAAATTGAGAGTTTGCGACTTTCTGCTTGCAGGAGCGCTTCCTGTCCTGTAGTTGGATCGTGCCCTATGATATAATTATTTTTCTTTCTTTATTTATGTCTTTTTTAATTTTCAATGTACCAAAAAAATTTCAATATGGAAATAACACATGAGAAATGCCCAAATCAAAAAACTAGATCTAATTTTAATCAAATTTAATAACTTTATAACATCAAAAAACTGAACTCTAAAAACAATATTATTATTTCTTAACAAACAAATGGACCAAACCACAACATGTCAAATAATCATATCAACATTTTTATTCCTTTCCCTCTCTAATGAACATACCACTAAAAATAAAATAAAGATTAGGAAACAAAGAGTAGAATTCTTCTGTGTCACTAATGTATATCATTCCTCTACGCCACTTATAATAAATTGACAGCCCAACATTTCATATATGACTTTTCAGTATTTGTTAATTATAATGATTATTAGATTATATTATCATAGTTAATGTCAAAATAAAATTGGAATCTATCCGACCCAAACAAGAGTTGTATGCATTATATGGACAAAAAACAAACGATCAAGATCATTTAAAATAACAGTATGAACATGATGGCGAAGCAAACTAATCAATTATCTCGAATAAATAATTAATATTTTGAGTAAATTATACCAACACCCCCTGAGTTTTAGAAAAATTATACAAATCATCCCTCAATTTTTTACACCTACATAAACTCCCTAATTTTTATACTTTCATTACACAGACCACTCCTGCATAAGAAATAAGTGCAATCTTTTAAACAAAAAATGTAATAAATGTAATTAAGTTAAACAAAACACGGTATAATGTGGAGACAAGTGCAAATAATATATGAGTCGATACCTCTTTATTATTTTTGGTTCTTTACGATATAGTATAAGAGCAATTTAAACAATATCTCTTTAGAATTGGTGATGCATTTTGTAATAAAAAAATAATAAAGATACATTGATTTGTATATTATTAAGATTTTTCCTCATAATATACGATGTTTTGTTTAACTTAATTGCATTTATCACATTTTTTATTTAAAAAACAACACTTATTTCTCATACAGGGGTGGTTAGTGTAATGAAAGTATAAAAACTACGAGAGATTTGTGTAGATATAAAAAAGTGAGGGTGGTTTGTATAATTTTACTAAAACTCAGGGGTGTCTGTGTAATTAACTCTAATATTTATTATAATTTTTAAAATTTTAATAACACATTATATAGTATTCTATAACAACAAGGGCGCTTGCAATAAAAAAATTGTTTTGTGTAAATTATAAAACCAAAAAACACATGCTACACATAGCAGCATAGAATTGTGCACATTTTTATTAGAGGATAATGTATCTCATGGTATGAGGAGATGATTTCTCTCCTTACCCCAGTTATGCAATGACACATAGTTACTTTTTACTTATTTTTAAAATAAATAAAGAAATAAAATGTAAAATATCACAAGTGTCAATTAATAAGTGGGTGTGGGGAGATAATTTCTCACTTCACATATTTTATTCCCTTCTTAGAGGATAATGTATCTCCTAGTACGAGGAGATAATTGCTCTCCTTACACTAGTTAGGCAATGACACATAGTTACTTTTTACTTATTTTTAAAATAAATAAAGAAATAAAATGTAAAATATCACAAGTGTCAATTAATAAGTGGGTGTGTGGAGATAATTTCTCTCTTCACACCAGAACATACTTTATTCCCTTTTTAGAGGATAATGTATCTCCTGGTGTGAGAAGATAATTCATCTCCTTACACCAGTTAGGCAATGACACATACTATTTTTTAATTATTTTTAAAATAAATAAAGAAATAAAATGCAAAATATCACAAGTATCAATTAATAAGTGGGTGTGAGGAGATAATTTCTCTCCACACCAGAACATACTTTATTCCCTTTTTAGAGGATAATGTATCTCCTGGTGTGAAGAGATAATTTCTCTCCTTACACCAGTTAGGCAATGACACATAGCTACTTTTTACTTATTTATAAAATAAATAAAGAAATAAAATGTAAAATATCAATAAGTATCAATTAATAAGTGAGTGTGAGGAGATAATTTCTCTCTTCACACTAGGACATACTTTATTCCCTTTTTAGAGGATAATATATATCTTGGTACGAGGAAATAATCTCTCCTTACACCAGTTAGACAATGACACATAACTACTTTTTACTTATTTTTAAAATAAATAAAGAAATAAAATGTAAAATATCACAATAGTTAATTAATAAGTGAGTGTGAAAAGATAATTTCTCTCTTCACAACATCATGACATACTTTATTCTTTATTATTATTATTATTATTAGCATTAAAAACACTTGTAACACAACCCTATAGAGCTATTGTATTTATCGTGTGGAGTTCCGCTCACCAATTAACATGATGTACACATAAATGATTGTTAAAACTCAATTATGGTTCATTGAACAATAAAAAATAGAGAAAAAGATATATATTTTAGTATTTTATATTAATACTGTATTATTCACGGTTCATTTTGAATTATTAATGACTTTATAAAAAAATCAATTGAAGATCCAGATAATACATTGACTACATATCAATTATTACGTTAATATATAGACATTACACTCTAAAAAATATATCACACATCTTGCCATTTCATGATACCTTTTTATCGAAACATTGGGGTAAATTATTGTCTATAATTAATATTTTATATAAATAGTGGATACACAATATTTTGTCCTTATATTTTACTTTAAATTCTCCTTTTCATTTAAATTTTGATAAATAATTTTGATTTTATTTTTATGATCATTCTTTTTATTTCTAAACCATATATGACTTATATTCTTTTTCTGTTATAAAACTAATCAGATTTGATTCGACTGGGTGGATTTTGGGCCCACGTTCTGTATTGTGTCATCGATTGCCTTTCTCTATATAAATCCACGAACTTATCAGTTTTTTTCATTGCAGAAGAATATCTATAACATTCTTCAATTCATTGCAAAGAGTGGAAGATCAAAAAGGAGTTATGGCTAAAAAGTTATGTGCTGTCAATGTTCTTTTCCCCATCCTAGCGATGGCTTTGGTAATACAAGTAGCCTATGTGAGTTTTCTTCCTCATCCAAGTACACCATATAATTTCCTGCATTTTTCTATTATTTTTTTAAAATGAGTAATTATTTTTTTTATATTTTGTTTCTATTAATATATAGGGTGGTGGAGAACGATCACTTCGTCAAGAAGGTACTAGCTGAAACATGAGTAAAATTAATAAATTTTATTAATGTTTATATCTTAACTAAATAACTAGGGAGGTGTGGAAAACATTATGTACTAATATACATTATTTATGCTCACAACTCAATTAAACCTTGGTTACATTGTGCAGAATGTTCGGGTGCATGTGATTATCGTTGTTCAAAAACACACCACAAGAAGCCATGTTTATTCTACTGCAACAAATGCTGTAAGACATGTTTGTGTGTCCCTTCAGGTACCTATGGAAACAAAGAAGAATGTCCATGCTATAACAACTGGAAAACCAAGGAAGGAGCTCCCAAGTGCCCCTAAAATGTTTTATTCTGTGTTCGGTTAATTTCTCAAGTTTAATAATACTGATAAGATTGTCCAAAATGTATCAGAAATGAACAAATGCTTGACATTGGTGCAATTTAATAAAAATAATAAATATAATGATTTAATTTTATTAAATGAGATTGAAAAATAAGAAGTAGACAACATTAATTTGGTTTGCTCTTCCAAATCTAAATTTAATTTAAAACCATTTACTAATATTATTTTTTATTGATGGAATTATTTTAAATAATTGAAAATGAATTAATAGCAAAGAGACAAGATTTGTTGTGAATCGTCTTCCCGCTTTGAGAGATGACAGAAATAATACTAATAATTGTTGTTGTGAATCGTCTTCCCGCTTTGAGAGATGACAGAAATAATACTAATAATTGTGACTCTTTCTTAACGCAAGCAGAAAATAAGATACAACATAAACTGCAATCTTACTATTAAATTCTCAAATTAATTATTTTAACAAAAATGTTTAACATTTTCTTATTAAAGAAATTATTTAAATTAATTGAATGTGAATTAATAGCAAATAGGCAATATTAATCGTGAACTATCTATCAACTTTGAGAGATGACAAAGAGAGTAATAACAAACACAACTACATCTTAACCCATAGCACAAAGTAAGAAACTTCAGGAGTGATGAACTTATTATTAAATTCTCAAAATAAAATTTATTAATTAATGAAACATTTTTTGAATAATTAATGAATAGTGTTAATAGAGAATAAATAACATTGCTAGTGATTTGTTCCATACTCCTATGAGATGATACATTTAAATTAATGATTGTATCCACTTCTCAACTCAAGTCAAAACGGAAAATACGGCAAGAGCTGCAACCTCCCTCTTAAATCCTTAAAAAATAATCTATTTAAAATATTTTTAATTTTATACTTAATTATTTAATTTTGATTACTTGATTATTATTTATTATAATTAATTTGTGTTTGAATTTTATGCTAAGTTAATTATAATTAATTATTTACCAATTATTATATTTTTTAATTAATTATTATTTAGAAAAGAATTTAATTTAATTATTATTAAATATATAATAAAAATCATAAGCGAAGAAGAACGAAGACGTATTTCCTCTATATCAGGATGGTCCTAATGCGTGAATAATTAAAAAATCGATTTTTGTGATCCGATATTTTTACAAAGCCACAAAAAATATTTATGATAGACTACTTTATTTAACTTCAAAAATTATCATGGTGCCTTTTTTGGACAAAAAATCATGAGTGACCCTATAGAATCAGAAAAATTACTGTAACATATGTAAAGAGGTAGAAATAATTATTTGACTCTATAAAATCATCAAAATAACTAGAATATCCTTTTCAACTTTTTATTTTATTAGTTTTATATGTATAAAAATAGCCTAGATAAAATTATGTATTCATAAACTCTAATTGATTACATTTGTACTTAATCAACTCATTTTCATTATAATTTATTTATACACACAATTATTAATATCTTATAGTTAATATTTTATTTTCTATATATTCTAGAAGGAAAATCAAGGATTCGACCATAGATGCCCTAGAAATATTCTGACATTATATTCATTCACACTATATTGAGAACATATGAAACTTCAATAATAACAGTCAGATCAATGAAATTTGCAAACTATCTTTCACTAAACAAACCACAATTCCTCCAGAGAGAATGAGGAAAAATGCTTAATTTGTTTTGACCCTTTTCGCAGAGCAAGATTCCTCTCATTGAATGAAAATGTGTGGACCTTTAAAACTTTAAAACCAAAATATGTGATTTTAGAACACTAACTTTCCCTTCATCATTTTCAATTTCTTAGGTTTAAGTTAGTGGTTTTAGGGCTTTTGTTACGCATTAGAGAGAGAAATTTCAAAATTAAGGGCACTGTAATCTTGTAGAGCTTGCCTTGGTTCTCTTCCATAGAGGATCTTCATTTTCTCTTCTTTACATTGTTGATTGCCATGGAAATGAGGAAATGACTTCTCTCTTGTTGGGATTAGATGTAGTTATTAACTTTGATGTATCTATTTATATTCATTTCAATATATTCATATTTATGTAATGAATTCTATAGTTTATTCTTGCTCCTAATGCTTATTTTAATTTTATAACCTAAAACATACTTTAGATGTTGAATGTATTATTGGAAATTAGTCTAAAGTAGAATATATCATTTAGGGTCAAATTTCTAGAAATGGAATTACATTTATAGATAATATAACATCAAAACCTATTACAAGTCTATAAATCATTCACGAAATGATGGTTATGGAAATGAATAATTGATGGAATTATTGATCTTCATATTGTGGAATTAATGATGGTAGGTAGATATTATGTTAGGGGAAACAAAGTATAGATAGGATATGTGAGTTAGGTCATTTAGATAATAACATGTCGAATAGCAAACTCTAATCTTAGAATATTTTATCACTTTCATCTTATTTGTACTTGATTAGTTGCTTTGAATACCAATTTTTTCTGACATAAAAAGGCCCAAAATATTTTTTCGCAAAATGTTTTTTCTTTAAAAAAAATTATAACTTCCACTTCAAATTTCAATTCAAATTTTCCTCTTTTTTATAAATAAAATAAAAAGTAAAAAAAGACTTAATTGAGCACTTATCAGCTCAATAATGGTGAAACGTAATTTTAAAATATTTCTCACCCAAATTTTCGTTTTATTTTAAAAAATGAAAAATAAAAAAGATTTTAAAAGGCTTAATGGTTAGGGATGACAATAGGTACCTGTCTCCATAGGTACCCGTAAAAATACACGCAATAGATCGAACCTGAGTCACGTTTTTGGACTAGAAGATAATAAGATCCGAGATTTTAAGACTCATTGTTGGTTGGGTCTGAGTCCGGGCAATGAGGTACCCAAACTTATGGGTATACGGACCCGCTATTCCTGCATATATATATATATATATATATATAATATTGTTAATCTATATTGTTATATTGTTAATTTATAAATGTGATTGTTATGTTGTTAAAAAATAATGCTATATTGTTAAGTAGTGATGTGTTGTTATGTTGTTACTTGATATATATAATGTAATATTTTGTTGATTGAACAATTCGCACTAAATCATTTTTACATCATAATGTTGAAATATTCAATTTAAAATATGTTTAAAATTTTAAATATGTTTTATAATTTTTATTAGCTAAATAACATATAAGATTGTAAGAAAAAACACATAATTACGTAAATTACTTGTAGTTATTTTAATGCTTTTTGAATTTGTGGGTACTCGTAGATCCACTGAACACCCAATAACCTGTGTGGGTAGCAGACCCAACAGGCATCAGCACAGGTCTGAGTTCAAAAATGATGCAACAGGACGGGTCCATGTAGTGCACTATCTGAATCCATCTAGACTCATTGTCATCCTTATTAATGATCCTTCATTAGCCTAATGATGGAGATATCTTTTGTGATGAACAAGGATCCTCTCCATTAAATGGAGAGGCAAGTGATTGTTTTGCTCACATTTTTAATGACAAAAAAGTAATTTTATGATACACAAAAGGGTAAAGTTGTCATTACATGTTGCATTTTGTGTGTTAATATGTGTCACTTGCCTCTCCATTAATGGAGAGGAGCCTTACTCTTTTGTGATAGGGTTTTAGTGTCATTCATTAAATAAAAATATATTATGTAATTTTATAAAAGTTAAATGATTGCTTTTTAGCTATTTCTATGTAATACAAGAATTTTTGGATTTTATGGAGTCATTAATAAAATTTATATCTAAAAAGATTTTTTCGACTTCTTTTAATTTTTATAAGGTCAAATCAATATTTTTACTCAGTTAGGATATTAGAATAATTTTCAGGCTTCATAAAAATTATTGAAATATTTTTATCATGAAAAAACATTTTTTTATGGTTCACGAAAAAAATTACTTAATTCAAAAATTTGAATTAATTACTAATTTTAAATTCAAAAGATGAAATTTAAAATAAAATATCATTATGGAAATGTTTTAATTATGAGTTTAATGGATGGGGAATATTTTATTTCCAGCATGTATCATATCCCCTGATAAATAGGGGTTTGAGTAGATGAAAATAACACCAAAAATGGAGACACAGTTGTCTTCTCTTTTGTGGTGCTGACGCCTCTGCCAATTTCTCATTGTTGTCAATTGGCCCTTGCACTATAATTCAGCCCTCCATTAAAAAACAAGTACATCTTTTTGGTGCATTTCCTTTTTATTACATTTTCCTTTTATGATTTGTATTATTTACATATATAATTACGGAAGTATTACTACACATTTCCAAATCATACATATTTTTATTATTTATTATTTATATTTATCTTATTATTTATATTCTTTACATTTTCCTCTTATATTTATTATTTATATTTATCTTTTTGGTGCACTACCTTTTGGCTGTTGCACTATGATTTGTATTATTTATATTTATCTTAAATCATAGATATTTTATTTATATTACAAATTATGAGTATTACTATACATTTTCAAATAATAATAAGAATAATATTGTGTCACCTTAATTAAAGGAATTTGAATAGTGTGGTTGTGGTTTGTATTGTCTCTTTCTTTCTTTATCAAGTGGGAAATTGGTCTACAACTAATGTCTTATCATTGTTATTGATTCCATATAATTAAAATGATTTATCTCTGTAAATAATTCATGGAATTGGAATAGCCCGGTCATGACCCGCGTTATCTCTTTCTTTCTGCCTTGATTAAATTGAAAGTCAATCTACGACTAGTATCGTCCCATTTTGCTATTGACTTTATTTATTAAAAAATAAAATTTATTACTTTAGTTTATCTATGGAATTTGAGTAGTCCAATTGTGGTTTGTGTCGTATCTTCTTTTGTGCCTCAAGCGGGGAATCAGTTTATGATAGTGATATATCTTTACTATTGATTCCATGTATCTTAAAATAATTAAACAATTAATAATGATATGATTCACTATTAAATCCGTTTAATAAAAAATATGAAAACTATTTCTTTAATCCCAATTGAAGTTTTAAATCATTTTACTCAATTTTAAATCTAGAACTAAATAGTTTTGATTTCCTATTCTATATAGATATGCGTATGAACAATATTAATTATTGTGAGACACAAAAATAAAAATTAAATGCTTGTTTTAAAAATTGAATTTTTAAAAAAATAAATTAAGGGTATATTTAATACATGTAATTAACTAGAGTATTGTTTTATTATACTCAGACAATATATTATTATCTTCTTTGATCCGTAATCGACTCCAAATGTCACAACTCTTATTCAAAAGACTATTTTATCCTAAATTGGGTATAAAAATACTTTTCTACACTTTAACCACAAAAAACATAATGGAGACTCCAAAAGATTGTGTAAGTATAGATTAAAATATGTAAGTATTTTATGCAACATACTTACATATTTTAAGTATTGTAAGTATTTTACGCAACATGCTTTAGAGTATTGATTATAGAAAGTATTGATTATAGAAAGTATTGATTATGCTCCACAATTTATGGATAAAATAGTCTTATGATCCACAATTTAGGACATTATCGAAAGTATTGATTAAAATATGTAAGTATGTTTTGTGGATTATATTTCTTCATATTATGAGTAGAGTTGCTAGATATAGAGCATTAATCATAAGCTACCAAATTGACTAAAACATTTTTTAACTATCGAGGTCCCTTTGTTGAGAAAGAATCATAGCTAAATTAATAGGTAGTGTTGAATCAAGTGTATTTGGAAAGTAAGTAGTAAAGTTCAATCTGAGTATCTTTATTCTAATAGTCTAATATAAACATTTAGTTAGTTGATAATATAATGAAACCAATCAAACTCAATTTAAAATCAACTTAGAAAAACAATTTTTGGTTGAAAGGTTAGTATCAAGTAAGTCCTTGTGGATTCGAGAACTCTTTATACTTATTTCCGACAATCTGATTTGTTAATTTCATTGACCAATTTTCCCAGTTACAAGAATGACGTTGTTGTCGGGGACTTACATCTAGATGCTTATCATTGTAACAATTTTTGTTACTTTACGTCTTTTATATTTTTTATTTTAACTTCTTGATGTTTTTAATTTTCTTGAGTATTGACCTGCACTTGTAGTTTGTTTGATTTTTGGGTATGCGAGGTAAAACTCTGAAAGAACAACTTATGTTTGATTCAAATATCGAACATATAAAAGAATAAACAACAGTAGAACAAGAAGGCAAGAAAGAGAAAGTTCAACTCGAATTGCACTAACTCCAATTTTTGAAGAGCATATTCTAGAGGAAACCATGGATGATGTGGGGCTCGATCACAAAAACTTGGGTGGCGTCCCATGAAATGGAGGAGGTTTGGAGTACAACAATGTCTCGAGGAAACCTAGAAATGATATGGAGATGTAAATGGGGTTGATCCAGTTGGTTCTTGCAAACCTTTTCACTGGACTTGATCATGAGGATCCTCATTCTCATTTATTCAAGTTCTCTGAACTTTGTAGAGTAGTTGGTGCAACTGAAGAATAAGAACACAATGTGTTCTTGAGAATGTTCACTTTCTCTCTGATTGGGAAAGCCAAAAAGTGGCTGCTTGACTAGCATCCAATAGCGGTAGCTAAGTGGAATCTTCTCAAGGTGAGGTTCTTTGCGAGATTTTTCTCACATGACAAGTTTATGGAGGTCAAGACAATGATTTATGTCTTCTCCCAATGATCTAATGAAATACTAGTTATTGCATGACAGCGGTATAAATCACCGTTGAGGAGATGTCTTAACCATGGGTTTGATGAGGAGTCTCAAATCCATATCTTCTGAAATGGACTTCAGCAACAACATAAGTTGATCTTGGATGCCACAATTAGTGGCTCTTTGGTAGGAAAGAGTTATGTTGAAGTCTTGAGAATAATTGAGGCCTATCATTTATCAACAAGGGCAGAATGACAGAGGAAATTCCTCTAGGAGTTCTTGATTTCGGCACTCACGACGCACTTTTGGCCCAAAACAAGCTCATCATTCAATAAATAGAGACACTCACAAAGCATATGGCCAACCTTCTGAAACAACTAAATATACTCCCTCAATATATTAATGGCCAACAAATAATGAGATGTGAAGAGGTGCAATAAATGAAAAACCTGTTAGGTATTAGTGGACAGAACACACCTAGAAAGGGGAAGTTGAATAGGTGTAGTGGAGCTCAAGTTCTGCTTTTTGGGTTTTTGCACAAAAATGCTCAGTTAATCGATTAAGCATTGTTCATAATTGATTAAACACATTAAAAACAGAATGTAGAAAATCTTGTTTAACAGCTCTCTTGCACGACATGTTACGAGAAAACAGGCAATGGTGTAACAAATATTTTTACACAAAATTAAACTAGTTATAGCATAGAACCAATATACAAATTATCATATTATATCATGCAATAGTACAACTTGAAATGTAAAAGATAAAGAGATAGAAAAGATTGCGCAAGGATTTTATCCTGGTTCGTTTTGCGGTCCACTGCAAAACTACATCCAGGCCTCCCCTTCTGATCTTGGGAGACTTTCTTCTACACTATAGAACACAATGTATAGTTACATACACGCTTCCAATTACAAGACTCGAATGCTCCTTTCTTGGAACCCAACGAACTTCGTCACCCTTGGTTTGACCTTTCCTAAAATCGCCTCCCAAGAAAACCTTTCTTACCGCGATTCGGCCCCAGCTAAGGTATCACTCTTTATCCCAAGACCTCCAAATCTTTGTGAAGAACACCTTACCTAACCGCATCTAGGATTTTCCTAATCCTTGAATTAAAATGCTTTGAGTTATGAATGAGTACTTAATACTCAGATTTTACAATAAATATCAAAGACTAAAACCTAAGCAAGAACTCACAAGACTTCCTAGTCTAATATGAATGTACATGCATGAGCTTTCTGAAATTATACAATCATTAAAACTATCTCTTTTATTTCCAAGAAACACAAGAATGATGCAAGAAATATTTTCAAAGGACATGCAATATGAATATGAAACTTAAAGCCTTAACATGATCTAGTCTTTCTCCTAATGCAACATGCAATATTTTCTCATAGATATGATAGTGAGTAACTCGAAAATATACAGAGAAAATGATTTAAAAATGTATGGATTCTTATGCCACATAGGCTAAGATTTTAGTTTAAATGGAAAATTGTCTAAAGTCTCAGTTAATCGATTAAGTACTCATTTAATCGATTAATGGGTTGTTGAAAATAATTGTTTTCAGTTTTTCAATTTTCTGTTGAAAATAATTGTTTTCAGTTTTTCAATTTTCTGTTGAAAATAATTGTTTTCAGTTTTTCAATTTTCTGTTGAAAATAATTGTTTTCAGTTTTTCAATTTTCTGTTGAAAATAATTGTTTTCAGTTTTTCAATTTTCTGTTGAAACTGTGATTCTGTTAATCAATTAACACTATTCATAATCGATTAAAAAATGTCTATTAATGGATTAACAGAATTCCTAATCCATTAAATAGTATAAAATCAGCTTGTTAATGCATGGTGAACTACCTATATGATATATGCTCATGTAATACATGATTTCCAAATATAATACCTTTAATGTACAAAATGAATGTAATCAAATGCATGAACCTAATTATCATATATTTCTAGATGAAGTCTCATTTTAGTGGATTAATTACTTTATTAAGTCTTGTGAGACTCACACCTAGGTTTACCTAACCTAGACTCAATATCTATGGCAAGCATCTTAGACTTTGAAAAAGATAATAAAGAATTATAACGTAAGTCTAATAAGTCACCACTTGAGTCCTCGGCATATTGTTTGTTGAATGATCTTCAAGCTTGTATTCATGTTTGTCTTCATTAAAACATAGATCAATCTTCAATGGTGCACTTCACTTTCAAAACCAACAAAGACCATCCATTATTGTTTACCTCCTCAATATGAAGAGGTACAATACATGGAAAACCAACAAATACAAGGACCATTTGGATATTATCAAAAATAGTAGTGAGGGGTTCAACCACAATTATAATCAGCCTTGGTGGCAAGTAGTTGGGCCATCTAATAGACCACCACCCTTCTAACCACCATACCAAGACAAAAACTCAAATATGAAAGATACTCTAAATCAATTTAAGCAAATGACTATGGCCAACCATAAAATAATTGGCAAATCCATCAAGCCTTTGGAGATTCAGATAGGGTGGTTGGCCAAACAAATGAGTAAGCATTAGAGAGGATCTTTCACTGCAAACACCAAGCCCAACCCAAAAGAGCATTATCAAGTCATAACTGCTATGAGCGCTAAGATAGTAAGTCATGGTATTAATGGGAATCTAGGTAAGGGGGTGATTGACCTAGAGAGTGAAAAAAGAGGATAGACGAACATTAGAGAAGAAAAAAAGAAAAACCATGTCATTTTAGGTAGTGCACAACAAAAGGGAAACAAAGGGTCGCGTTATGTGAGGATGAGGGAACCTAAGCTAGTAGAGAGAAATCGAGAGAAAAAGAACCAATGCCCCCACTTATCCAGCACACACATCACCTTGCGATTCCAACCACACAACGACGTAAGAGGCATTAGATCAAATGCTTGTCTAAAGCATTAGAGCAAATGCCTACCTATTCTAAGTTCATGAAGGGACTTCTCACAAAGAAGTATCGGGTTCATGATAAAGACACTATGGAGCTAGATGCAAGCTTTAGTGATATCATCCAGAAGTTCATCCCTCCAAAGTCTAAAGATCTTGGTAGTTTTACTTTGATGGTTACCATTGGGAATCATCCAATTGGAAAGGATCGCCTTGACTTAGGAATTAGCATCAACTTGATGACACTTTTAATGCTCTGATGGATAGGGCATATGGAAATCCTACCTACTACAATTTCTCTAAAACTCGAGGACATATCTATTACATATCCCCATGGAGTTGTAGAAGATGTTTTAATCAAGGTGAATAATTTTATCTTCCCAACTAATTTGGATATAGATGATGGTAAACTCAAGGTAGGCCATAAATGATGGTAAACTAAATAGTCTGTGAGGCCATGCACAAGGTAATACTTTAAATGAAGACTGCCAAGGTAATTATTGATATAGATGATGGTAAACTCAATAATCTTTGAGGCCATGCACAGTCCATATGAAAACGTTCATTGTTTCTCTACATGTGTAATTAATGATATGTTCAAATAGGTCGAGGACGAGGCACAAGTGGTAGACCTCTTGGAGGAGATCTTAGATGATAAATTTTTGAATTTTGAGTCTTCTACATCAACTTAGGATGTAGAAGTAGTGGTTGAGGAAAAAGTTAGTGGTTGAGGAAAAAGTTTCAAAAAGAAACCATAACTAAAACCACTAACTTCACACCTGAAATATGTATTATTAGAGGTGAAGTAGGAAAGCCACTAACCATCAGTAACTCCTTATCTTGAAAAGAGGAAGAGCAACTCGTTGAAGTACTCAAAGCTAATTTTGAACCGATAAGTTGGACCCTAACTGACTTGAAGTGATCAGTCCAACCTATCGCTTGCACAAAATTTACACGGAGAATGGTTTCAAGCATGTTGCTCAACCACAACACCAACTCAATCCAACAATGAATGAGGTGGTCTGAGTTGGGGTAATGAAGTTGCTGGAGGCATATGTGATCTATTCTATTCCTGATTGTGCTTGGGTGAGTAATGTGCAATTTCTTCCAAAGAAAGGGGGGATGACAATGATAACCAATGACAAAAATAAATTGATCCTAACTGCATGGTTATGGATTGGAGGATGTGCATTAACTATCAGAGGTTAAACAAGACCACACATAATGATCATTTTCCCCAACCTTTTATGGATCATATGCTTGAATGACTTTTAGGAAAAGCTTTTTATTGTTTCCTAGATGGCTATTTAGATACAACAAGTTCACAGTAGACCCTAAAGATCAGAAAAAGGTTGTTGTCACATGCCCCTTTGGTGTGTATGTCTATTGGCGCATGCGACTCGGACTATGTAATGCACCATCCACCTTCCAAAGTTGCATGTTGGCCAGATTTTATTATCTTGCTGAGTAATGCATTGAAGTATTCATAGATGATTTTTCCGTATTTGGGGTCTCCTTTGGTCTATGCTTGAAAAATCTTGAAATTGTGCTCAAGAAATGTGTAAGCACCAATCTAGTCTTGAACTAAGAAAGTTGTCATTGTAAGGTCATTGAAGGGATTGTCTTAGGTAACAAAATCTCTGCTTGGGGGCTTGAGGTTGATAAAGTCAAAGTAGAAGTCATTGAAAATCTGCCAATTTTGGCAAATGTCAATGGAATTCGAAGTTTCCTAGGACATGTAGGTTTATATTGGCGCTTCATCAAGGAATTCTCGAAAATAACAAGGCTTTGAATAACTTTCTGAATAAAAAACTATTCCTTCCATTTTGATGAGTCTTGTTTGAGAGCATTTGAGGACCTCAAGCGGAACCTAGTCATCGCTCCAATAATCACCGAACCTGATTGGAAAATTGAACTTGAACTTATGTATGATGCGAATGATTATACTATTGGAGTTTTAAACATTGCTCAAGTTAACTATACAACTACTAAAAAAAGATTTTGTAGTTGTGGTGTATGCACTAGAAAAGCTCTAGAGATACCTCACTGGCTTTAAGGTTGTTATTTATATTGTTCATGGTGCTATTAAATATTTTCTAAGTAAGGCACACTCTATATCGCGACTAATTTGTCGAGTTTTGTTGCTTCAAGAGTTTGACTTTCACATTAGAGATGAAAGCAACAAAGAAAAATAGGTAGGTGATCACCTCTCTAGGTTGATCAATAAGGAGGTAACCACAAAAGAAAAGGAAATCAATGATGAATTTCCTAATGAGAAACATTTTCACATCAGATAGCGGTCTTGGTTTTCCGACCTGGACAAATATAAAGTAGCGGGAATCATTCTTGCAGCCTTCACTTATCAAAAAAAGAAAACAATTCTTAGACATGTTACTCGCTACTTGTGGGATGATCCTCACTTATTTAAAATTGGCATTGATGGACTAGGAGCGTAGTAAGGCATTGTCACAACTCGCTTTACAGTGAACACTACAATGGGGAGAGAAGTGCCGCTAAGGTTCTCCAATCTGGGTTCTATTTGCCCACATTGTAAAAGGATGCATATTACCGTGTGTAGAATTGTGACTCATGCCAACGTATTGGAGGAATTAGTAGGCAAAATGAAATGTTGCTTCAAAACATTATGGAAGTAGAAGTTCTTGACTATAGAAGGAGAATCGATTTTATAGGATCATTTTCATCTTCCCATTCACATTTATACATTCTTGTTAGAGTAGAATGTCTGTCCAAGTGAGTATAAGTAATTGTCTCTCCCATTGCTTATGGCTAAACAATGATTAGGTTCTTGAAAAGAAACATTTTCAATCATTTAGGTGCACCTCAAATCATCATCACTAATGGAGGCTCTCACTTATGCAACTTTCAACTTGCCAAATATCTGGCACACTATGGGGTAAAACATAAGGTGGTTTCACCTTATTACTCCCAAACTAAAGGTCGAGTTGAGGTATCCAACCAGGATATTAAATAGATCTTAGAAAAAATCATTTTCACATATCGGAAGGATTGGTCCTTTAAGTTGAATAATGCTCTTTGGGCATATCGGGAACCTTTCATATATCCTATTGGTTCTACTCCATTTCAACTTATATATGGAAAATCATCTCTTTTACCCATCAAGCTCGCCCATAATACTTATTGGGCAATGAAGTTTCTCAACTTTGATGAGAACCTAGTTGGAGAGAAATGTGTAACTCAGATGTATTAACTAGAAGAATTTAGGCTACAAGCCTATAATTCATCTGAGTTATAAAAAGACCACATCAAGAAATATCAGGATAGAAAGCTCATTAAGAGAGACTTTCACATAGGCCAACATGTGCTACTGTCAACTCTAGCTTGAGATTATTCCTAGACAAGCTTAAGTCTAAGTGGTCGAGTCCATTCGTGATCAAGGAATTCATGCCACATGGTTCTATTGTACTTATAAACCCAACTACACAAAAAATTTGGGTAGTGAATGGACAACACATTAAGCCATATTTGGGTAGTGACACATAAAAGCTCGTCATTATCACTCACTTGAGTAAATCCTGATCTATCACGCGTCAAACAATTGACATTAAAGAAGTGCTTGCTGGAAGGCATCTCAATATTATTACTGTTTTCTGCTTTTGGTTACCATTGTACCTTTGATGTTCATTTCATGTGGAGAATTGATTTTAGTTGGTGGAAATGCTTATGATTGCTCAATTCTCTTGGATTGAGGAAATGGCAAACTCTATAGAGGGGGTGAACCACTAGATATAGTTGGAATCAAATTCATTTTGTGATGTTTTCCTTTTTCATATTTCTGAATTATGTGCCTTTTATAATGTATATTGCTTGAGATTGATTCGAAAAGTCTGTTTTATGAGTTTTCTAGAATGTCTTGGTCTTAACTTGATTGAATGCATAACTGACATGTAAATATGAAATTGAAATTGTGTGAGTGTGCTCATAGTGTACACTACCATGCTTTAGATATTATGATCATGTAGTCCGTAACAAATGTGACATGACCTTCTTTGAAATTAGGAGGAATGCATGTTATACTAAGTGGTGTGAGTTTGAGATTATACATCGTAAATTAAATGTTAGGTATCAGTGGATAGAACACGTCTAGAAGGGGGGGGGGGTTGAATAGGTGCCGCGATTATCAATTACCGCTTTTTGCATCGAAGCCCTATTCTGGAAAAATCCTCAGTTAATTGATTAACACTATGCTTTAATCGATTACCACCTAGAAAAACAACAAGTTGCAGAATGGCTTATTGCACAGCCACTCACCGATGTTCAAGAACAGATAAAACATATATTTTTGTATAGGATTAAACTAGATACAACAACCTAATAGAATCCAAAATATCAGATAATATCAGGCAATAATAAGACTTGAAATGTAACCATATTAGGGATAGAAAAAGCCTGCAACAAGGAATTTTATCCTGGTTCGTTTGCGGATCCACTTGCAAACTACATTCAGGCCTCCACTTCTGATCTCGGGAGATTTTCTTCATTAATATTGAATAGAATGTATAGTTACATGCAAACTTCCGATACAACACTTAGACGCTCGCTTCTTGAATCAAAGAACTCGCTTTCTTGGTTTGACTATCCTAATCGCCTAAGAAAACCTTTCTTACGATCTAGCCCTAGCCAAGAACTTGTTCTAAACTCAAGACCTCTAAGTCTTGGTGAAGACTCACTGAATCTCTTAGGTGGTAAGACACCAAGAGACAAATTCCCTTATTACAAAAACAGTACAAAAATATAGTATTATAAAGCACAATGTTGCTCAAAATATTACAATTAAAACTCAGCTAAAAACTCTACACAAAACTCACAAGATAATATAAATATGTATGAGTTTAAGTAAATGCAGAAACACAGAATTTCTACCCTAAAATTCTCTTAAAGAAATGTAAGAAACACGCAAGAAAATATAGAAATGTTTAACACATAAACCACATGCAATAAGATGACAATTAAAGCCTAAGCATGGTACTATCTCTCACTATCGTACAATGCATTTCACTCTGCCTATATGACACAATTAAGCACAAAAATATGCAACTAGCAATTCTAAAAATGAATGATATAGTCTGTGGTACATGATCCGAAAACAAAGTTTTTATAGAAAACATTTCTAAGACCCATTTAATCGATTAAGTACCCATTTAATTAAGTAACGGTTTGTAGGGAATAACTGTGTTCAGGTTTTCAGTTATCTGTCAAAACTATAATTACGTTAATCGATTAATATATCTCTTAATCGATTAAGATAAAACGTTAATCGATTAAAGTTCTTAGAAAATAATGTTTGAGCTACTAGAACTCATTCTAATCGATTAAGACTCATGGTTAATCAATTAACAATCATCATATTTGTAGAATTAAGTAGGTTATTGAGTTTTAGAAGCATGCAAGTATTTCTAACCTATATTTCACAATTTTAAGAAAACACACATACATATAGAGCTTATTATACTAGATCATGAATCATATTAGGAATAAAATGCATTCAACAAGTATTCCTTTTGAAGCATATAAGGCATTCAACATGCGAAGCAAATAACAATCGACTAGACGATTTAATCAAGATATTTTTCATCAAGGATTCCAAGTTCTCTTCGAAGAACATAGAAAGTATCTCGTGAGAGGGGCTTGCTGAAAATATCTGCTAAGTGCTTAGTAGTTTCAACAAATTCAAGCACACAATCGCCTTTTTGAACATGATCACGCAAGAAGTGATACCTAATTTCTATATGCTTGGTTCTCGAATGCAAAACGTGATTCTTGGATAGGCTTATGGAACTTGTATTATCATATTAGCAGGAATGTTTTCTAGATTAAGACCAACGTCCTTAAGTTGCTACTTCATCCATAGGATTTGAGCGCAACACACACTAGCGGAAATGTATTCCGCTTCGGCGGTGGACAAAGCAACACAAGCTTGCTTTTTAATGTGCCATGCTACTAAGGAACTGCCTGGTAAGTGACAAGTCCCACTAGTGCTCTTCTGATCCAACTTACAGCCAGAGAAATCGGAATCGGAATACCCTATCAAGGATAATGAGGCATCCTTAGGATACCATAATCCCATATTTATAGTTCCTTTTAAATATCTCATGATAGGTTTAACAACACTATAATGTGAATCTTTAGGTAATGCTTGAAATCTAGCACACATGCAAACACTAAACATCGCAGTCAAATAAATTAAAGAGTCGATAATCCCTCAATACTTGGTTACCTCAATATCTTTTCTCTTTTCGCCTTTGTCTAGATAGCAAGCAGTCGCCATAGGTGTAGAAGCTTCTTTACATTTTTCCATGTCGAACTTTTTGAGTAACTCCTTGCAGTACTTCGATTGATGAATGGAGATGCCACTTTCAATTTATTTAATTTGTAGCCCAAGGAAGAAAGTCAGCTCATCCATCATCGAGTCGTTAGTAGATCCTAAAATTATATCATCAACGTATATTTGAACTAATAATATATGATCATCTAATCTACGGATAAAGAGGGTAGTATCAACCATACCCCTCACGAATCCTTTCTCCAAAAGGAAAGAACTCAATCTGTCATACCAAGCTCTAGGAGCCTGTTCCAAGCGATAGAGAGCCTTCTTGAGTTTATACACATGGTTCCAAAATTTAAAATTTTCAAAGCCGAGAGGTTGATCTGAAAGTGCACATGTCAAGAGGAGCACTTTGGAAAGCTTGCTCACTATGTGTTTTGGTTTTGATGAGGACAACTTGTCTTTCATAAGAGCTTGAAGATCATCAACAAATCAATGTGCTTAAGTCTCAAGATTGGTATTAGACTTAGACTAGTAATTAGTTTAGGTTGAGTCTAAGGCTTAGGTAAACTCAATACATGTCTCATATGCACAAAACATTAAATCATTTCATTTTTGAGATATGTCATTCATAATATGTTCATGCATCATATATATACATGTTATCTGTGCATCCTAGGCATAAACTTAGTGTTGAACATGTATAAGTTAAGTGCATAACGTATTTGAGTTTTGCAAATTAAAAATACACTTGGAAATATGCAGTTAATTGATTAAGGTGTGTTTTAATCGATTAACATAAGTTTTTGAAAAGCAGTTGCAACAGAAAACTTGGAAAACCGAATCAGTTA
>NC_032026.1:7922215-7934160 GCF_001865875.1 Lupinus angustifolius | reverse complement strand
ACGTTATTTCAATTATAGTGAAGAAAAATCTCCCAGATCTGCCGGGAGGCCTGGATGTAGTTTGCAAGTGGACCCGCAAACGAACCAGGATAAAAATCGTGTTGCACACTTTTCTTTCCCTCTCTCTTTATTGCTTTAATCGATTACTTTGTATAGTTGTTTTAATTGTAATAATTTGTTTCTATACTATACTGTTGTAACTCTGATATATCTGTTAGCTCTGTATATTTGCTTCGATCTCAGTTGCTTGTCGTGCAAGAAACTGAATCTGTTTGTGTAATCTGAGCTATTTTAATCGATTAAATTGCTTGCGTTAATCGATTATTCATTCTCTGTTAATCGATTAATCTAGGGTTATTTCAGCATTATTTGTTGTTTGCGAAAAGCGGATACTCTAACCGCTACACCTATTCAACCCCCGTTATAGGTGTATTTTAGCCATTGATACCTAACATGATCAACATACACCTCCTCTAGAATGTAATCATTCAGAAAGGCGCTCTTAACATCCATTTGAAAGAACTTAAAGTTCATAATCGATGTGAAGGATAGAAGCATATTAATGGCCTCTAATATGGTTATAGGAGCGTAGGTCTCATCATAATCGATGACTTCCTCCTGGTTGTAGCCTTTTGCCACTAAGCGTGCCTTATTTCTTACGATCAAGCCAGATTCATCTAGTTTATTACGGAAGACCCATCTAGTACCAATTACTGGATGTTCTTTTGGCTTAGGGACCAAGTCCCATACATTATTGCGCTTGAACTAGTTTAGCTCTTATTGCATAGCTATACCCAGTGCACATCCTCAATGGCCTTATCAATGGTCTTTGGCTCGATTTGAGATACGAAAACAACAAAGATGTAGAAATTTCATAAAGAACTATGGGTTACCACTCCCGTAGAGATATCGCCTCTAACTTTGTCAAGTGGATGATCTTTCTTGGTCTTCGACGCGATCGGCATGTCCCGATGCTCAGTTCTGCTTCTTCTTTGTACTGGTCCATGTCCTAAGAGTATGTTTCTTCTAAAGCACCTGCAACATCATCAGAAAATACCTTTCTCTTCTCTTTTGGAGAAGATTCGTCAAAATGAACATGCACAAACTCTTCTACTTGCATTTAATATTTATTAAACACTCGATAAGCTTTACTATGCAATGAACACCCCTAAAAATATTCCCTCGTCCGCTTTTGAGTCAAATTTTCCTAGTGTTTTTTTCCATTATTTAAAATAAAGCATTTACATCTGAAAGCATGATAATGAGCAATATTAGGTTTTCGGCTTTTTAAAAGTTCATAAGGAGTTTTCAAAAAAGTAGGCCTCAAGAGTATACGATTTATCACATAGCAAGCAGTATGCACTACATCAGCCCAGAAGTACTTAGGAACCTTGCTTTCGTTCAGCATGGTTCTAGCAAGCTCCTCTAGAACTCGATTCTTCCTCTCAACGACTCCATTTGTTGAAGGGTACGAGAAGTCAAGAACTGATGCATGATACTATGTTTATTACAAAACATATCAAACTGGTGGTTTTTAAACTCGCCACCATGATCGGATCGAATGAATACTATTTTAAGATTAAACTGATTTTGAATTTGTTTGGCAAGGTTTTTGAAAGATTTGAATACATCACTCTTAGAAGATAAAAATAGTGTCCATGTGAATCTAGAGAAATCATCAACAATTACTAATGCATAAAAGCTACCACCAAAACTCATAATTTGTGAAGGTCCAAACAAGCCACATGGAGAAGTTCTAGAGATCTTGTTGTGGATATTATGTTCTTTTTACCAAAAGATTTTTTAACTTGTTTACATTTTTTACAAGTATCACAAGTTTCCTGAGTTTTAAAATCAAGTTTTGGTAGGCCCTCAACTAAATTATTTTTAGACAGTTTATCTAGATGTTTACATGAATATGAGTGGAACGCATATGCCAAAGCCAGATATCATCTTCTTTAGATATAAAACATTTTGAAAATAGTATCATGATATCCTCTAGGTTAACCATATAGATCTTATTAATACGATACCCAACAAACTTGTCCTTATAAGATAAATTCGCACCAATTATACAACATTCATAGTCGAAAGATACATGATTACCTTTGTCGCAGAGTTGGCTGATACTTAATAGATTATGCTCCAAGCCTTCAACGTATAGTACATTCTTGATTACTGCCTAGGTTGAGTTGCCAATTGTTTTGGTGCCAAGTATCATTCCTTTGTTGTTCTCTCCATACGTGACAAACCTTTTTTTCTTTCAATGATAGATCTAGGAATTTCGATCTATCACCAGTCATATGCCTCGAACACCCACTATCAAGATACCAATGTTGCCCGTGTGCTCGTAGACATACCTACAAAATAGATCACTTGCTTCTTTTAGGTACCCAATTTATATTGGGTCCTTTTCTGTTAGTAACTAGGGATTTATCTCCCTTTTTCATCCAAGCATATACACCACTACATATACCATACTTCTTGATATAGCAAGAGTAGGAAGTGTGACCATGTGTGCCACAATAGAAACATGTAGGGACTTTTTATTTGGTCGAGTTACAGGTTTCCTATATGGTTTCTTCCTACGCAAAGGGGGGATATACCCTAATCCAGTATGGTCACCAACATTTTTAGTTTGACTAAGCATAGTGTCTAATTGGTTCTGACTCTCTATGAGTTTTGCGAGTTTTTCATTAAGTTTCAAATTCTCATTTTTCGAAGTCTCGCAAGACACACAAACAGTTGATTGACATAATTTATCATTTGAGAAATTGCATGTATTATAGGAATATATTAGATCTAAGGTTTCATTCTCAAGTTTCAGCTCATCTAATTCTTTCTGTAATAAGACTATTTTCTGTTCATTTAGAAGGATTACGCATTTTCTATCGGAGCTAATACTAGATAAATTTTTTAATTCCTCATGCAATTCGACATAAGCATTATATAAATCCTCATAAGGAGGTGAATCATCATAAGAAGAAGATGAGGTGTCAGAGTATACCTAATTATTTACATCCTTTGAATTTGAGTCGCAAGCTTTATTTGTTCTAGTCATTAGGCATAGCTTGGATGTCTCCTCTTCATCTAAGGTGCTTGATGTTGTATCCTTCTCTGGTACGTCCCAAACAATATAAGCTTTCTTTGACTTGAAGTCCTTAGGAGTACTCTTCTCTGAATCAACTTTCTTGAGGTAAGTAGGACATTGAAATCTCAAGTGTCCTGGCTTACCACACTCGTGGCAAGTGAAGCGCTCTTTATTACCTTTGCCTTTTCAAGTTCATTCTTGTGCTTCTTTCTTCTGAAAACGTTTAAAGCCTCCTTTCTTTAAGAATTTCCCGAATTTTTGTACGAGAAGGCTTAACGTTTCATCATCAATATCTGAATTAGACTCATCATCTTTTTTCTCTTTAGTAGGTTGAGATGTTGTTGCTTTAAGAGATATGCCTTTCTTCTTGTGGTCTAATTCCTCATGCATCGTTAAGTGCGTAAGTTCCATCTCATGCTCCGGAAGCTATCCAAATAGTGTTGCCAAATGCATGGAGTCAAGATCCTTTGATTCCACGATAGTTGTAACTTTAGGTTGCCATCTCCAGTCAAGACAACGCAAAACTTTATAAGTTAGTTCTCCTTTGGTGAAAGATTTATCTAGAGCAACTAAATGGTTTCCTATATATGTGAATCGCTTTTGCATGTCTCCGATAGATTCACTCGGAAGCATACGAAACAACTCGCACTAATGTATCAGGGCATTCATCCTAGCACGCTTGACTTCCCTAGTGCCTTCGTGAGTCACTTGTAAAGTGTCCCACATTTCCTTGGCACTTTGACACTACAAAACTCAAAAGAATTCATCATATGACAATGTCGATGTGATGATGTTTTTAGCATGTAGGTTGTATTGAACATTTTTACGTTCATCATCGGTCCATAAACTCTTGGGTTTTTATTTCGGTTCATCGTCCACTAGATGCATTGGGACGAAAGGCCCATTGACTATGAATTCCCAAATATCCAAGTCAATGCCTTCAATGAATATTTTCATCCAGGCTTTCCATTAGGCGTATCCTTCGCCAATGAATACGGAAGGGTGGTTAATGGATGCACCACCACCGCCAAAGGGGTTGGTGGAACCCATTTGTTTTCCATTTAGGATCACGCGTATGCGGTTGAGCTAGGACATCGTACTAGCTCTGATACCATTTGTTAGGTATCAGTGTACATAACACACCTAGAAGGGGGGTTGAATAGGTGTCGCGGTTATCAATTACCGCTTTTCGCACCAAAACCCTATTCTGGAAAAAGCCACAGTTAATCAATTAACACTCTGCTTTAATTGATTAACACATTGAAAAACAGCAAGTTGCAGAATGGTTTATGGCACAACCACTCACTGATGTTCAAGAACAGATAAAGCAGATATTTTTGTACATAATTAAAATAGATACAACAACCTAACAGCATCTAAAGTATCAGCTAATATCAGGCAATAATAAGACTTTAAATGTAAATAGATTAGGGATAGAAAAAACCTACAACAAAGAATTTTATCCTGGTTCGTTTGCGGGTTCACTTGCAAACTACATCAAGGCCTCCCTTTCTGATCTCAGGAGATTTTATTCACTTAATTTCACAGTGTTGGTGACGACACTTAAACTTCCAATACTAGTCACGGCCAAGAACTTGTTCTAAACTCAAGACCTCTAAGTCTTGGTGAAGAATCGCTGAATCTCTTAGGTGGTAAGACACCAAGAGACAAATTCCCTTATTTCAAAAAACAGTACAAAAATAGAGTATTATAAAGCACAGTGTTGCTCAAATATTACAATTAAAACTCAGCTGAAAACACTATGCAAAACTCACAAGATAATATGAATATGTATGAGTTTAAGTAAATGCAGAAACACAAAATTTCTACCCTAAAATTCTCATAAATAAATGCAAGAAACATGCAAGAAAAAATAGGAATTGTCAGCATTGTTTTTCATGTGTTGCTGAGCCCTGGGCAGATTAATTTTCAACCTATGAAGGGTCAAATCCCTCTGCAATAATTGTTCCTAGACTGAGTTTGGATCTTGGTGATCCAAGGTGTACTTTACCAATTTAGGAGGATCTCTTCCATAAACAATTTTAAAAGGAGTCATACCACTACTATGGTGATACGAGGTGTTATACCAAAACTCTGTCCACGAAAGTAGCTTAGACCAGTCATTAGGAGAGTCATAAGTGAAGCGGGGAGATACATTTCTAAACACTTATTCAAGGCCTCAGATTTCCCGTCGGTTTGTGGGTGATATGCAATGGAAAATTTCAAAGAAGTGCCACTCAATCTGAACAAGTGTTGCCAAAAATGGCTAGTAAATACCTTATCCCCATCAGAGATAATAGTCTTAGGTCTCCCATGTAGTTTCACCATAGTATTCATGAATTTTTCAACTACTGCCTTTCTGGAGTAGTCAACTTTTAAGACAGGAAAATGGCCTTATTTTAACAGCCTATCAATTACAACCATTATAATAGTGTAACCATTCGAATGAGGAAGACCAGTAATAATATCCATGGCTAAATCCTCCCAAATATGATCAGGAATTGGGGAGGTTGTAACAGCCCCGCTGGAAGAGTGTTGGCAACCTTCGTTTGTTGACAAATCAAGCAATTAGGTACAAAATTTTTAATATCTTTTTGCATGCCCTGCCAATGGAATTGAGAGGTGATTCGGGCTAATGTTCTGGTAAAACCAGCATTTCCTCCTATCAAGGAGCTATGAAACTCTTGTAGAATTTGTTGAAATAATTCTTGTGAAGATGGAACCATTAAGCTGCCTTTCCAATAAAGTAATTGGTTATGCACCGAATAATAAGGATTAGGGGGCTACTGCAGTATGCATAATTCCATAATGTGCCTCAATTGAGAATCCAATGAGAGGGCATTTTGTAGGGCAGGCAAAAGGTTGAAGTGAGGCTAAGGCTATGCCATGAAGAAGGATCTGGATAATTAATCAGCAGTAATATTGTCCTTCCCAGGTTTATATTCAATTGTGAAATCATACCCCAACAACTTGGGTAACCAATTTTTTTGTTCAAGGGTTTGGAGAGTCTGGTCAGTTAAGCTCCTCAAACCTTTCAGGTGTGTACGAATCACAAACATGTGTCCCAGCAAGTAATGTCGGAATTTAGCAATGGTTTCTGTGATAGCAAAAAACTCTCTAGTGTAAGCTAATTGTTTCTGCATTCTGGGAGTTAATTTTTTTTGAGAAAAAAATAATAGGATGATGGTCTTGACTGAGAGTTGCACCAATACCAATTCCAAAGGCATCATTTTCAAAGACAAAAGGCTTAGAAAAATTGGGTAAGGTAAGAACATGGGCTTGTGTTATTGCCACTTTTAGTGCCTCAGACGATATCGTGGCCTTAGCATCCCAATTGAAACTATCTTTCTTCAATAGATTAGTTAAAGGAGCAGCTAGCATGGCATAACCTTTGATGAATGTGCAATGATAGCCAGTGATGCCTAAAAAGCCTCTTAATTGCTTTAAGGATTTGGGAGTCGGCCAGTCCAACACTACTTGTACCTTATCCTTGTCCATTGCCACCCCTAATCTGGATATCGCATGCCCTAAGTAATCCACTTGTTGCAGGCCAAAAGAACATTTGGACAATTTGGTGAATAGTTGAAGATCATGTAGTATCTATAGCACAGTTTCTATATGATGTAGGTGTGAGGACCAAGTGGGAGTATAGACCAAAATATCATCAAAGAAGACAAGTACAAACCTCCTAAGCAACCCTTGGAATATGTCATTCATTAAGCTTTGGAATGTGACGGGAGCATTAGTGAGGCTAAATGGCATCACAGTCCATTCATAGTGCCTTTGATGTGTCCTAAAGGCTGTTTTGAACCGATCCTCTTTGTTGACCTATATCTGGTGGTATCCAGATCGAAGGTCCTACTTAGAATTTTTTTTTGCTCCATTTAGTTCATCAATTAACTCATATACAATAGGAATAGGAAAGCTATCTTTGATAGTAATAACATTCAAAGCTCTATAATCTATGCAGAAACGCCATGTCCCATCTTTACTTTTTGACAAGGACGATGGAAGAAGAGAAAGGGCTGCTGCTAGGCACAATAATTCCCTTTTGAAGCATGTCTTGCACCATAACTTAAATTTATTGTTTTTGGCTGTGAGTATACCTGTATGGTTGGACTTTCACCAGTGTAGTCCGAGGAAGTAAAGGAATAGAGTGATTCTGAGGTCGATCAGGGGGCAGTGTTGAAGGAACAGAGAAAACGTCACTCAATTTATGCAAAAGAGCCACCAAGTGAGGGTCCATGTCAGTAGGTAAATCCAACCCATGCTTTATAGAACCATCTATCTGTTGAAACTGAAAAGTATATAACTCATCTATAGCCTGAGTATGAGTCATGCGTCTAAGGTGAGTGAATTGAGTTGACATAGGTAAACAGGGTTGTGCACCATGCAAAGTCACAAATTGGTTTCCCGAATAGAATTTCAATGTGAGCTTACTATGATCATAAAATGTGAGGACCCAGAGTAGCCAACCAAGAAGCTCCTAAAACCAAGTCTCGACGAATGGCCTTGGATTTTGACCTCCAAGTCCCTAACCGAACCTTCAGCCACTAAGGCACTACCATTCTCCACCACCACTTGAAAGTTGGGAATAGGTTCAATAGGTAATTTTAAACAATTGGCCAGTCGTGGTTGGAAGAAATTATCACTAAAACCACTATCCAATAAGACTTGGATTGTCATACCATTAATAGAATCTTGAAATTTCATTGTTCCCAACCCGAAAGACCATTTTAAGGCATTATAAGACAAGTGATGTTCCTGTTCCAAGTGTAGCTATGATACATGCTCTAGATTAGGTGGTTCAGGTTGAGGTTCATTAATATCATCATCTAGAAAGTGGATAAGCAAATATTGTTTGTTGGGGCATCTACGAGTGGGCGAAATTTTCTCATCACACGTATAACAAGCCTTTTTCTCGTTGGAGTTGCATTTCTGCCAGAGTGATTTTCTTTTTTTGGTGATTGTCGAGGAACAAGGTAAGACGAATGGGTAGAAGGCTGGTGGATTTGATGGTTTGGCTCAAGGGTAGGGCTGTGTTTGGGGCCTATATTTTAGAATATGGGCTTGGATGGTATGGTTTGGGTTTGGAGTTGTATTTTTCTTCATATAGTTTGGCCAAAGAAACAGATCTAATCAATGATGAGGGGGCTTGAGCAATGACATCCCGACGAATATCTGGTTTTAACCCACCAATAAAGCAATCCAAGAAGGCTTCTAAAGTAATGCCATGAACTCTATTAGCTAGAGTAGTGAATTAGACATAATAGTCCTGCACAGATCCCACTTGTGTGAGTTTGAACAAATGGGATCGGGGGCATTCGTAGGGTGAAGGGCCAAACTCAAGTTCCAAGGCACGGGTGAAGGCATCCCATGAATGAAAGGGATTTGTACGAACCATCATCTTGTACCAAGTTACTACCTCCTTATCCAAGTGGATAGCAGCAATGGTCAAACACTGATCATCTAGAGTGTTGTAATAAGAGAAAATTATTCTGCCTTGAAGATCCACTGGAGAACGTTCGTGTCATCGAAATGGGGAAAATCAAGCTTAATGTTACGAACTTGGAATAGTGCAGAATTCGCCCCAGATCTGTGGTCTGGAGTGGAGTTCTATCGCAAAACCGAATCGACATTTGCCTCCAAGGTCTCGAATTGAGTGGAAGTTTCCTTATTTCGAGTCTCCATGAGTTCGAAGATGCATCGAACGTCTGAGGTGAGTTCTTTTAGGCGAGTGTTCTCAGCCATGGGAATGAAAGCACCAATGTAACAACTATTAGGTATTAGTGGCCTAGGAACACCTAGAAGGGGGGTGGGCGGGTTGAATAGGTGTAGCGATTAAGAATCACCGCTTCTTGAACCAAAACCCAACTGCTGGAAAATAGCTCAGTTAATCGATTAACAGTAGGATTTAATCGATTAACTATTGCAGAGAACAGAATGATCAGACAGGCAATTTGCACAGTAATTAAAACAAAATTGAATAGATATAATACAGATATTTTACGGACAATTATTAAGTATATGGCAGTAAACAAATATCCAAATTTTCAATTACAGATTCAATTTATAATGGCAAGAAACATAAAGAAGATAAAGAGAGAAAGAACAATGCAAAAAGGATTTTTATCCTGGTTTGTTTGTGGTCCACTACAAACTACATCCAGGCCTCCCCTTCTGGATCGGGGAGATTTTCTTTCTTCACAATATTGAAATATGGATACAAATACCAATTCAATTACAAGCACATAGGATGCTCCCTTCTTGAAATCTAGGATTTCTAAATCCTTGGTTTGACTCTACCCTTCGCCTCTAAGAAAACCTTTCTCGCGAACTAGCCCCAGCCAAGATTCTTATCCTCAAATCAACACCTCCTAGCCTTGGTGAAGAACCTCAATCTCTGTGGTGATCTCACACCAAGAGACAAATCCAGACTATAGAAAAACACGTTAAACAGCAATGTATACTAAGCACAATAATGCTTAAAGTATGATAAGATAAAGACTCAAAGATTAACCATTTTACTAACCACTTAAGCCATCATGTTCAAATGAGTTAATCAATATCAGTATACAGATAATTTCTCTCTAACAATATCTAATGCATGAGCATGTGAGCAAGATAAGAATGGATACAAAATTATGCAGAAACAGTAACCATGTAACAGCAATTAAACCAGCATAATCTATCTTCTCACGCATTCAACTCTCTTGCAAAAACACAATAAAACACGTATGCAAAATTCTCTCTAAACAACCCTATACAATAGAATGCAATGCTATGGTTTTCTGAACAATGCCTTGTATTTATAGCATAGAGAATAGGCGGTTACATTCGTTGCAAAACAGTTAAACAGTTAAAACGGATTTCAGTTATAACACATAATAGACTAGTTAATCGATTAAGGCTTCTCTTTAATCGATTAACGGAGCAACAGAATGACACAGAATTCAGCTGAAATAGAAAACACATATTTAAAAGAAAATCAGTTGAGTTAATTGATTAAGTTACCATGTTAATCGATTAACTGGAACATTTATGCATATGTTTCAAATGGTAAACTTCTCATATGTTATGCACAATATATATACATGCTTTACCAATTATATTATGCATAATATACATATATAACATGTATGATAAATGCATGAACATACAATTAACTAGATGATATGTCTCATGAATAGGATATAACAATTAAGATGGCTTCAGAGACTAGAATCTAGGTTCACCTAACATATACTCACTTACTAAGACACACATCCCAAACTACTTAGATTATAGACCCAATTTACACCCGAGTCTAGATATGACCAAATGAGCATAAGGCTTGTTGATTGTTGAGCCATCTTCCAGCTTTGTTAGAACCTTGTCTTCATCAAAATATAGGCAAAGACATGCTAGTGTTATCCTTGACATTTTGCACTTTCAACAACTTACTACAATTGAAGCTTATAAGGACACTGGAAGTAAATTATTTGTGTATATTGTATTATGAAAAGGTAAGTTTCTTACAATGAGGTATCGGTTGCCAAATAGCAGCGAGTACAGAGAAATTGCAGAAAAATAGAAGAAATTAAGAAGGAGTGATGAGAGAATAATCAGAAAGGAGAATTTAGAGTCATTTCATCCATGCCAATCTTTCAGCCTCTCTCATTATTATATACTAGGTTCTAGACCAATCAAAATCATGCAGCCTTGAGTTAGTTATGGAAATCCTCTTACTTTTCCTTATGGCCTGATTATTAGGATCAATTGCCACATGTCCTTCCTTAACTGTCTCGGCAATTGACTCTTTTGCCCCTTTTGATGCATAAATTTTCTGATTTGCCTTTCCTGCCTTTGTTACAGTTATCTTGTGTTATCTCAACAGAATTGGACTTCATGGCCCTCTTCCCTTCATTATTAATTTGGGCTTCATTCCTAGCCTCTCTCCTATTTTTAGGCTTGGCCAATTAGGTTAAAAGCAAAAACCAAAATTGTAATTTTTTATACCAATTTGATTTTGTTAAAAAGGATATAATTACCAACAAGGCATTGGTCTAATAGTGTAAGGCCATGCTGGATCCCCAAGATGACTAAATGGTCAAAGGTTCGATTCTTGAGAATGACACTTGTTGGGAGGTGCAGCCATGCACCCCAAAAGGAATTAGATCCTTACCCAAAAGGTGAGGGGATACCCTTGGTAGTACCCAAAAAAGATATAATCAACAAGTTCAATACTTTTAGTAAATGACTAGGTTTATGGTTCACTATATATCGTGTGTATGGCAAAAGTGCTACTATTAGTAAAGGTATGTGTGAATTAGGTCATGTATCAACTATCAAGTTATTATTACACTCATGTTTGTCCTTAGACCCTAAGAAACTCGAATATCTTTTAGACTAATTATGGCAGCACTAAATAAGGACAAGACCGAGTTAACGCAAGACAACCATAACAAGCCTAACTTTATAGATGTCTTATACATTTTTCTATAAAAGGTTATGGATGTTTCATATTTGTTTAAGAATGAATGAAGTTTTATTAGTATTATCATGACACCAAAAAATACGTTGATCTACTACATAAGCCAAGTGAGACTTAATTCTACTATACGAGTTTCATGATCTAATATTGATATGTGTGAAATTGATTGGAATATCTAAGGTTTGTCCTTCTGATAACATCGGTAAAAGAATACACAAGAATGGAGAAGAAAATGTACTAAAATCGATTCGGAATCAATTCGATTCCGAATACTACTACCTCTTTTATTGATTACATGAATTGAAGAAGATTACGAAGATGAATCGTAATTGATTCCCTGAATCAATTACATGTTACAAGATTGATTCCCTGAATCAATTC
>NC_032026.1:7914824-7922115 GCF_001865875.1 Lupinus angustifolius | reverse complement strand
ATATATATATATATATGTGTGTGTGTGTTTTCCTGCATATAATTTTTACTATACTTCCTTTTATTCATTGACATCTGTTCTGCATTGCATGTAAATATTATGTGATGTAACTTTCATATATTATTAAAATATAAAATTTATATTGTATATGTATAATTTTCAGACTGTCATCCAATTCTACATAGTGATATCATTAAAATTATCTTATTATTATATTAATTATCTCAAACTTCATACATAGTGATATATAATGTATGATTGATTAAAGATGTGAAATTTATAATTACTTACTTAATAGAATAAATAATCTATTTGGTTCTTGAAATTTGTTCTTCGATTCTCTAAAAAAAATTAAAATCTCTCAAAAGTGTTCGAAAATTATGTTCATTGGATAATTTGATATTTGAAAAGGTTATCACATAGTTTCTAAAGATTCATTCCGTGAGATAAATGATCCTGAAATCTTATTATGTAGTCCAATTTAATCAAAATTTCTAGGATTAAATTGTGTGGTGAAAGAAATTTTGACAAGGAAATGTATTGTCCCACTATTATTTTCTTTAGAGACTATTTGATGAAAAAAAAATTAGGAATTAAATTATCCATTAGATGAGATTCTGAATGACTATTGTTTACTTTTTTTAATAACAAAATTGAGTTTTTCCTCTTAAAAAGTCTGAAAATAATATTACTTTAGGTATAGTTTAGAAATACTAGCTTAACTCTAAACTTATAAGTTTTTAGACTCTTTCAAAGGTGTGTAATGTTGTTTAGTAATCAAAATTTAAAAAGAAGATTTTAGATTTTGAAATGAGAGTTTGTAAGGGAGTGTAACTTTTGAAAATTAGCTTCTGAAATAGCATTTCAGAAATCATAAAAGCTTTTAGTAATTGATATTTCAATTTATATATTAAATTTATTACCAAATAACATTATATACTCCTAAATAAATAATTAAAATTTTATTCTTCAAATTTATTAAATAATAATATAAACAAAAATAGATAAATAAATATAATATTGTATGTCAATTTTAATAACTTAACAAATTTTAATTAATTCCACAACAGTAAGAACAACTTTAATTCAAGGATTAAATATCTATATATCTACTATCAATGTAAATTCATTTATATCATCAATATATTATCTATCATTTATATGCTAATCATTATTGATTCTTAAATAAAAGTAATAAAATCAACGATGAGGATAGTATAGAAAAATTTAGGTTAACCATACATAAATATTAAACTCTAAATTAAATTAGTCATTAAATAGCTATAAAATTTCCAATACAATGTCAAAGTTAAAACTCAGAACATGAATAAAAAGTTAGAAAATAAAACTTTAATTTTAATATTTGTGTAGACAATATTTATATAACGACAATCAAATCTTAGCTCATTAATTAAACGACATTATACTATTCTATTATAAATTTATTACCTCATTAAGTTTTATTATAGAGAGATTTAATTTTATGTTGATTATATAATATGACTTTCATCTTTTATCCAAATTTAGGATTATATATATATATATAGTATTAGATTGAAAATAATGATTTATATCTATAAAAATGATATTAGTATTAAAATTAATATTAAAGTTACTTGAAAGGGCATACTTTTTATGATGAATATTACAATTTTTATGCACTTTATACTTGATTTATACTTGAAGAATATACATAAAAAGTATCAAATTATAAACACCAACACTCTTTTAAAAATACCCAAAAAATATAAGAATATTTCTTATACTATGGATCGACTTTGCAAAATTAAGGGATGAGATAATGACTTATTCTCCTAATTTTTTTCCCAATTAAGAAAAACAATGATTATGACAATACTTACCACTAATGAATAATACTATAGTTGCCATAGAAAGAAATCCTGATATTTCCGATTAATCATATATTTTTTCCTTATTATTTTCATTTGAACTTTATACTCGATTTGAACAGCTGCTACATCGTGTGATCTGCGTGTTCCATATTCATATAGTCCGTGAATGAAATAATGACCCAACAGCTTCACAACACAATTCCCACCATCTCCAAAAATAATCACTTTTTCACTCACCACTAAGCACACCAAGCAAAAGCTATTTCTCCCATTCAAACACTTTCCAAGATTATATGTTATGGGTCTATTTACAATGGCAAAATCAAAAGCTACAACTTCTACCACAAGCACTTGCAACAATAATCACAATGGCATGGATTTCCTACTAGTTTTCTTCCCTCAAGAAAACACCAACAACAACAACAATAACACTAAACTCAATTTCACTTCATCAAACCCAAACAACCTTATACACTCCAAAACTCAATTCACTATCTCAATTTGTATACTCCTTCTTTTCTTCACCCTCCTCATTTTCACTCTCTCCAATTTTGAACCCTCCATTTCCAATATTACCCCTACCCCTCATCGCTTCCTCCTTCAAAAACCACTTATAATCACAAAATCTAAAACCCAGAATCTCTTTTTCCCTAAAAAGCCCTTAACAACTTCTTCACACGCGCTTCAAAGAATGGGAACATTATATAGAAGAGGAACACGATCCATGATTAATCTTATGATATGCCACGTGGCAGATGAAACCGTTGAACACGATTTCCGTTTATTCCTCAGGCTCATTCACCGGTTTGGTGTAACTGCTAAAAACGACGTCGTTTTTCTGTTCTCTTCTCCTTCAACTTCAGCTACATTCTCTCACGTTATTCAACAAGAGAACAACGCGTTTTCTTCACTGGTTAATATTCATAACGAGTTAAGAAACTCCACGACTCGGTTTACGAAATCTGAGTCGAGATTTGAGTTGACTCGGTTCTACTCTAGGAAGGAATCGGAAACGATGGAGCCGATATGGGGGAAGAGGATTCGAAGCAATTTGAGTAAGGTGGAAGAAGGAGAAGGTGAGTTAGTGCTGAGTTATGGATCGGTGTTGAGTTTTGACGCGACCGAGTTAGACACGGAGAACTCACTGGCTGGGTTTCTGGAACGAGTTCCACTGAGTCTGAGAAGATGGGCGTGTTATCCAATGCTACTAGGGCGCGTGAAGCGAAATTTCAAGCATGTGGTGCTTGTTGACGTGAAGAACGCGTTGATTATGAAAGACCCGTTCGGACGAGTCAGGAATCGGAGTCCTGAGTCAGTTTTTCTGTTCAATAAAAAGAACTCGGACAAAACTCGGTCACAAGTTAACTCGGCGGTTATAGCTGGCGGCGCTCGGGGGATGCGACGGTTGTGCAATGTGATGCCTGTGGAGATTGTTCGTGCTGCCATGCAACATAATAATAAGAAGAAAAACTCGGTGTCTGACTCGGAAATTCTGAGTCAACTCGTTGGGAATAAGTTTATGTGGAAGAAGAATAACAATATTAATTTCATTATTTCAACTGAGTCAATACCGGAAGCGAGTTCACTCGTTGGACGCAACTCAGGTACTGCAATTGCCACGTCATTATTAAATCATGCAATAATTCAACGTAATAATCATGACCTTAGTTCTTTATTTAAGAAAGAAATATGTTCCTCTGTAGTTGATTCTTCTGTTTATAGAGATTGTTAGTTATTTATTATCAATTAGATTTAAGAAAGCATAAAAATTAAATTTCATAATTTTGTAGTCATAAAATAAAGTGTTTTTTTTATTATCACTTGTACATATTCACCTTAGAATTATATTTTTGTATTTGAAAAAAGTTATGGAGAAGTGTGTTTCATGAATAAGGAAATAAATGGGGACCTGACACAAGAGTTGACCAATATTGCTACAATGGTGTATAAAGTAGATTGTGAAAAAGATATACACTAACATCGTAAATGTTTTTTATTGTCACTATATCATCTATCATTGATTTTTAATTATTACTGACTTTTAAATAAAGTATTACAAATGAATGGTAGATAATGCACTGACTGTGTATAAATCTTTATACTGTCAGTATATACATTTTAAACTTTAAATTTAATAATATTTGATGATTTGATGAGTTCCATAGCCAATTAAATAATTAGATCTGGGACCTTTCTACATGTCTAGTTTTCTTTTGGCAAGATTTTCCAATTGAGTCTTTCTACATGTCTAGCTTATTTTGATCATTCATTAGGTTAATTTTATTGGGTCTAGGTGAAAATTTCATTAAAAATAAAATTTGTACAGAAGAAACACATAAATATAATGCTTTAGTTTGATGATAGAGATAGAAGATAATATTGTGGTGGTTGTAGTGTTAATCATAATATTATTGCAGTCAATGACAATGAAGGCGATGATGGTATTTATGTTGTATTGTTTTTTTGCTTTTGATGTCTCTCAATATACATTAATGATAATTTTAGTTGTGAAATTGCAATTCTTAGAATAAAACTTGGTAATTGAAGATGATTAAAATTAATCATATTTCAATCCTAAACTTAAATTTGATGACCAATTCCAAACCTAAATTAATACTAATTTTGTTTTGTGAAATAAACATCCCCCCTTATTATAGAAAGAGTGAGAATGCTAGAACTAGACAATGGCAAAGAAAAAACATACAATTAGAAGAACTTTAACTTGTAGTATTTGTCATGATCATAGCTGAGTTAGGTCATTGATATAGACAAATATCAGTTGTCTTTAACGATGTCTTATTATGTCCTAAATCAATCACATATTGATATACGAATAGAAAAATAAAAAATAAAATGAGATTATATGTTGAAATTTTGTTGACATTGGATGCTTTACCTACCAAGTGCTCCATCATATTTTCCCAATTATTCACCGACAACAATAATGGGCCACTTGTACCATAACTATTTGATACGACTAAGAGACAACTTCTTATGCTCTAGCTTCTCTTAATTCAGCAATCTACATGTGCAATGTTTTATGCATGGTTATCAAATATGTTCAATCAGAAAATCATGAATTTGATTTAATAATTACATCTCTTATATATTCATATCGGTGAAAACCGACCAGAATTAGTAAAAAATAATCACTTTTCATTTAACTTTATAGGTTATATTATCTGATTTTCATTTACAATTGTAAAAAATTGTGAAAGATATTTATTTATTTACCAGATTGTTGTGGATCGAATACATCAACACTAATTTTGATTATACTTCTAAAATATAGTCTACTATAAAGTAAAACATTTGATTTTAACAAATGGTATATTAAGTTATCTCCTCACATCAGGAAATACTTTATCCTCTTAATATATATAGTATTAATAAAAAAAATGTATTTATTTATTGCTAGATATGACAAAACGGGCAAAGTATGTGGGCCCGCCCATAGCCCGCAAAAGTTTATGTGCATGGCATAGAAATTTTATCCATTAACCCGTTTAGTCCTGCTCGTACGTTCGCCACGCCCGCCTAAATTTTGCGAGTCCTGCTCATTTTGCTATCTCTATTCATGGCACAAAGTTTCTATAGGAAGATATAGAGTTGTCTCAATATTGTTGCTAAGAGTATGTGGAGTGCGGACACCATCATTCATCTTATAGAAGCCACAACCGAAGGAACTTCCATATTTTCATATTGTAGTGTATATTACTAAGGGGTATCACGATACCACCATTATCGTTTACAGGAATTAAACATCTGACATTTTGATATTTCTGGAGATCTAACGAACTCTTATACTATCATGAGATCAAATCTTGTTTGTATCATATATATGACAACTTCTCTACACCTAAAAAAATTAATTTCCAAATGTATAATAAAACATGTAAAATTGATAAAATGTATTCACGTCATGAAAAAAGCTACGTGCATGAATGCACATTTATACGTAGAGAATAATTCACTATAATCAACATTGGTCATGATTTCGTTATAATGAATACATCAATTTAAGAAACCAATACAAGTGAATGAACTTGCAAAATTTGAGTATAACGTGAGTTACTAGATTAAGTAAGCTTATTTAATTAAAAATTACTAATTCTTAGTAACTCTTCTTAATTACTCAATGTGACGCCGTTGCAAGCACGTAAAGTAAATAATATTGTTAATATTTATTACTAATTAAGGAATATAAAACAATGCATGCAAGATTGACATTAAATGTTGTGGTGGCATAAGTCAAAGCAAAAACCAACAATGACGTGAATACAAGCTTCATTAAATTTTTATTCAATTAATAACAGGGTTTCTTTCGTCACATTTTCAATCTCTTTTTTCTTTATTTTTAAATCTAAGACCCTTTGTATGTGAAAATAATATTTCATTCTGACTAATCCAAATCGGAAGATTTATTTGAGGGACATAATGGAAGACTCAAAGCTAAAATGTTTAGAAAATTAATCTTTTATAAATGTATTGAACTCTACTTAAATTAATTCATAGACTAGTAAATAATTATCTAGTGGTTTAAGATCCTACTGGTTTTCTAGAAAGATAAAAAAAGTCACAAGTTCGATTGTTGGAAGGATACTCACACACCCTGAAAATGATTAGTTCTATATCCATAGGAAGATAGGTTACTTGTTAGGTAATTTGTCCATCTCTCTTGATATCATGGTAGTGTTTATGGAACTATCTTTTACTATTTGTATTACGACTCTTTTCCTATAAAAAAGATTATATATATGATTTTGGTTAACAATCTAAAGTTTCTTTATACGATTTATGAAGGAAATATCCCATCTTTGGCAAAAGAAAAAAATGGATTAAAAAGTAATTAATATGTATAAATTGTATTAGCCACTAAACTAAAGTGGGCTCCTATATTGGGAAAATTCCAGAATCAATTATCCCCACCATAGATTTTCAATAGGTCACTTTAAAATGAAATGATAATTCATGTCCTCCAAAAAAACATATAATTAATAAAATCCTTTATTTTCATTGTTAGGTGAAGGGTTTGCAATCAACAGAGACAATGATTTTTTTGTCATATGGCTACCTAGAAGTATTATTATCGGATATTATATATTCAAATTTGTGCCACAGCCAAAGATATATAATAGAATATGTTTATTTTTTTTATTAGATGAAGACAAAAATCACAAAATTATTAGCCTTACTTTTGGTCATATATTCAGTAATTGGAGACTTGTGGCAATTGCAAACTGCAACACTTGCTCTTTACATTTTTTTTTTATTTTCCAATTTTCAATATCATGTTAATTTAATAGCATGATAGCTACTCTTAGATTTTTCTTACAAAGTCAAACTTTTATATATGATAGCAATTGATAAGTATGGTAAGAAAGTATAGCATGTCTGATTCAGATATGCTCTACTATAGAATCAATTATATATATATA